>NW_016158101.1:0-5198 GCF_001687245.7 Rhagoletis zephyria | reverse complement strand
TTTTTTTTTCAAAAATAAATATGTATTAGAAATTTCCAAGGATATTCAAGGACAAAGTTTTAAAAGGACATTTTCAATAATTATTCATCCTGGTGCACCCTACAATTATTTTTTTCTATTCTACAGAATTTTCCCTTTTAATTGATACCCATATTGTTATTCTACAATGCACCTTTTGAATAATTTTTTTATTAAAACAAAAATAAATAAAAATAATAAAAAAACAAAAAAATAAAAAAAAAATAAAATTATATACACACATGTTTCACCAGCAATCATTCGCACTAAACCTAACCCAAAAGCCCCATTTGAAATGCCGACTGCAAATCAACCACGAGTTGGGCAATTGCATTTTTGCATAATTTTCACATATTTATTAACATATCTACGTTTTGCAGTCAAAGCATATCTTCGAGCAACAATTTTCATATAATTAAAAAAATTTAAACAATTTTCATCATTATTTTAAATAAATCAATGCTCCGAAAAACAGAAACTTGTATATACACATTTGTTTCATGCACCCGCAACAATTCTCAACAACACCTTACACACTACCGCAACATATTTTACAGAAAATATATACAAAAAATGTTAAAAACCTCTAATGAACATGTTAAACGGACTGGTGAAATTCCATAGTGGATCCATTTCAGACGACAATTTATCTCTCCAAAAAATATGCACCTTCTCGTTGTTAAATGTTCTCTGGTGTAAGCGGTTACCAACGCACAGCATTTCATTCCTAGAAGTCTGTTGGTTTTTGATTTCTACGTAAAAATGGTATAGCAGGTCGCTTAGAAGTTATTAATTAGTATGTTGAAATTAGCATCAATAATTTTTAAATCGGTTAAGTAGTTTCCAAGATATTAAACACATAAGAAATAAAAAAGTTAAACTTTATTTTTTTACTTTTATTGGCTTTGATTTAAATTTGCACTAAATAATTTTGGCAAGTTTCAAATCAGCGTAAAAATTTCTTTTGATTCAAACTTAAACGGTTGGTAATCTAGACTTATGTGTGTGTGTATGTTAGATCCTGTAGTATGGGAACAGGCTAAATGAGAATACGAAAAAGTAAACAAAAAAATGTCAAATTAAACTCTGAGTTCCAATGTGAACACTTAACAGTTGTTCATAAACTCAAAACGTTAAACTCGAGTTTATGGATCAATGAGAACGTAATATAAGAAGTATAAGCACGGTTGCCATTTACTAGTTTTTTTGTGTACCAAAATGCAAAAAATGTATCCAAATAAGCTATAGCTAAAGCTATAGATTTATTTATTTAAATATTTTAAAAATACATATTGGTTATACATATATGTATGTAGTTAATAAACCAATTTCCGAGGGCTCTGTGAACTTGTTTATAATGCTGGAACATACGTATATTGTGGAACGATTTTCCGTAATCCCTTGTCAAATTTGGTTTGTAGACAAATCGGTTGTCGTATTCCTACCCCGAAAGAAGCACCGACAACGAAAATGAGTTACCATTTAGAAATTATTACCTTGTAAGGCTACTGAAGGATAATTTCGGTAGCATTTTATCTGTGAGTTTAATGGATAGATGTTGTTGTTGTAGCAGCATACAAATTCCCCAAATACTTTTTGGGGAGTGTTGCTGGAGTGACAGTCCTTGGCCAGATATAAATCTGGGTCGTTCCGGTTACGTAGACTCGACTGTCGTGGGAACGTAATGGATGGATCCTCCCAGATTGGTTTTAAAACTATCAAGAGGCCTTGAAGGTCCCGGCTTCCTATACTCACCAATTAGTATGGTATGTGAAGATTACAGTGCTTTCATTGGGCAGGTGGTCATGACTCCTATAATAGCTAGTAGCTATTAGCTACACAGAGAGATCGGTGCTTGAATTTTGACCTCCTGGACAAATCTTAGTACGTGATAATCGATTTGTCACTGTATAGAATGGCGAAAACGTCCGTGCCTCTGACAGCCTAGTTGTTAACAGCTAGGAGATGTGACTTTCAGTTGACCACTGAATGCTTCGCCTCTTTTCATAGCTCAATCTCCGAAACTTCTCAGTCAGTTTTAAGGCTGCCTGCAATCTAGAGGCAATGTTGTCTTCATTGTAGCCCACCACGAAGATGAGTAACTTGTACGTAAAATCCTTTGATTTTCCAGGATCTCATGCCTCAGTTATTACATTAGGAATACCTTCTTGTCATAGACTTAGATTTTGTTTGAATGTGAATGAACCCGTAAAGGGCTAACTGCTTATACAGCAATGCCTCTTCAATTACCTGAGTTAGACAATGTGGTTATTCACGCTTGCCTGGTTATCAGGTTATCTGGTTAAAACTAATTTTTCTGTAGTGCATTTGGTTATTGTACAACAATAAAATACACTACAGAAAAATTATTTTTAACCAAATAACCTGGTAACTAGGCAAGCGTGGACAACCACAATGTGTTGCTGTAATAGCAGATTTCCCTGATATATGCGTTGGACTTCATACCAGGGACGGTAATCATTATGAGTAAAATAATTTAAATCACCATTTAATGATTATTTTATGATTTTTTATAAAATTTAAAAGGTCATACAGATACAACCAACTGATATTTTATTCCTTTTATAAGGATGTCGCTACCTCTGAAGAGAATAAATCGGAAATCACACTGGTAAAGCCTTTCAGTTTATTGAATAATCATTATTCTTAAATGAAAAAATAAAACTCAGTTATAATTATTATCTTTTATCGAAAAAATAAAAATCATAAAATAATCATTATTTTTTATTAAAAAAATAAAAATCGAGTAATAATAATTACCTTTGAGCGAAAGAATAAAACTCAAATAAAAATCGTTAGGGCAATTCATCAAAACGCGTAAATGCCTCGTATCCATGTAAACCTCGTAAACTTACTTGATTTTGGATAAAAAGTCGTAATCGTAATCGCGTAAATGCCTCGTATCCATGTAAACCTCGTAAACTTACTTGATTTTGGATAAAAAGTCGTAATCGTAATCGCGTAAATGCCTCGTATCCATGTAAACCTCGTAAACTTACTTGATTTTGGATAAAAAGTCGTAATCGTAATCGCGTAAATGCCTCGTATCCATGTAAACCTCGTAAACTTACTTGATTTTGTATGAAAAATCGAATTACTTACGAGGTTAACGCGGTTATGAGGCATTTACGCGTTTCTATGAATACCCATATTGTAAATTACAGAAGGACGGACGAACACAAATACGTCAGTATAATTAAAGCTATTTTACGAAGATTACAACTTTTTGATTTTTTTTGGTTAAAATTAAAAAAATAATGATTGTTTTCCGTCCCTGCTTCATACAAAGGCTTGGCCTTTAAATATGTCCACTTATGATGTAAGCAATAATTTTCTTATTTTGCCAGATTAAAAAATGTACCAATTCTGAAAGTCACGTACCTGTGTACCAAACTGGCAAAAATTTACAAAAAATGGTACATTTCGGCGAAAACGGCAGCCGTGAGTATAAGATACATATTCGTTAATTTTTAGTTATATATTTACACTGCTTCTCATAACATGTTGCACAAATGTTGCATCTCGCCAGTGGTGAATAACTTTTTAAAGTGTTGAATTGAATTTTAGAGATTGGAGAAATAGTAGCAATCTTAACTTCAAATTTAGAATACGAGAGAATTGTTTTGGCTGATTCGCGCGACGCTCTGCAGCGAGATTTCGTGCAATAGAAAGTGGAGCTCCCACGTCAATATTCCGTTTGGCGCCACCTATGTTTCGCAAAGATGTATGCATATCATACATATGCATGTTTGCATACCGTAAATTGTACGGTTTCGGTCACAATGGAGAACGTAAAGCTTTTTTCCAATACGATATGCGATATGCACAATTTTTTAAACAGCCAGAGAACGTATAGTTATGAGAAGATGCAAATTTTTGTATCGTAAAAACGAAAACAGAGTGGTGTGCAGGAAAAATGTTGTCAACAGTATTGTGGAGACAGTATTGTGCAGAAAATATGTTATAACCTAATCTAAATGGTAAAAATTGCGCCAAAATTGATACAAAAGGAGGGAAAGAAAAGGAATTCTATTCCTACGTTGAATTTGGGTGAGAATTTAAAGAAGTTGAAATAGTAATAATCGGCGCAATTATGGTTGTCGACATCCACGTCGATGTAATTTTTTCATCAAAAAATAGGAAAGGTGGTCCTCGCAAAAGTACTGTGGTCAGCGTAGCTAGAGTTGGACATACGAGGGCTATTTTTTGATGTAGAAATTACATCGACAACCATAATAGGGCCGAATATTATAATGATTCTGAAATAAATATTTAAATTGTATGTACCTACCTACATACATACATATGTATATATATGCATTTGCAGATTGACAGCGTGGCGACAAATATACTTTATAAATTACACCTGTTATATGCATAAAACCGCAAAATACGTCGCAAAAAAATTCATTAAAAATCAACGCGATTTTGTATCCCCTTAAAACTTTCACTTGTTTCACTAGAATAACATAACCGATCTATATCTATCTACGTACCCAAAATTTTCTAAAAATTCAGATTAAAAAGTTGAAAATTTGTTGAATTTTTCTACGTTCTGGATAAATTTTGAAAGTTTGACTTATGTGGTTTCGATTACGGCATAAACCATATTTTTATAAAAAAATAAGAAAAAAATGTTTACTTGAAAAACATTGTAAATATTAAACAAAAAAGAACCATGCAATCACTTTTGATTGCCTGTGTATGTACATATGTGTGCCTAAGAAATTATGGTTTGTTATCAAAATACCGATATTAATTAATAAACTCATAATATATAGTACAAATGTATTTATAAACTTAATCTCATTGGCGCGTATTCATAGTCCAGCAACAAAGTCGAAACTAACAAAGTTGCAACTTAAATTTAAGTACCAACTTAAAATTTACCTCTATTCATAGTCGCATTTCAGACTTCTACTAAGTAGTTTCGACTTAGTTTACGATATAGCAAACCGAGTGTGAAAATGTATCGATTTTTCTTTACGATATTTTGGAAAAATTACATTTTTATTAAATAATCTCAAGTTTGATCATCCGTTTATGTAATTTTTATTTTCATTGCATGTTTATGAAAAAGAATAAGATATCATTTTCTTGTTAATTGTGTGAAATAGTAGATATCTAAATGTTATGCACAAATTTACTTTAAAAGAACT
>NW_016158100.1:139974-164105 GCF_001687245.7 Rhagoletis zephyria | reverse complement strand
CCGAAATAGCTGCTATAAATTCTACCGCTTAGACTTTGTTTTTTTTTTTCATTTTTCCTAACAAACAAATAGTGGCACAAAGCTCAATAAAACTATTGAAAAAAAAAATATGAAAAATTTAATAATATTTGAATTTATTTTGACTTTTTTAATTCCATTTAATTTTTAGGAGCTCATATTTTTTGTTCTTTTTTAATTATTTTTAATTTAATTTCCTTTTAATTTTTGGTATTTTATTTCCTTTCTTTTTCAAATTGAATTTTCTTATAATTTTTAGATTTTATTATTTAAAAAAAAAAACATTTTTTTATTTTCATTTCATTTTTAGGAACTTATTAAATTTTTTTGGTTTTTTTTTTTTTTAATTTAACTTTTCTTATTTTAGATTGAATTTTTCCCCTTTTTTAATTTAATTTTTCTTTAAATATTAAATATTTAATATTTTAAAATGAAAAAATTTTGTTAATTTCAGTTAATTTTTAGAAAACTGGTTGCTAAAAGACAAACGAAATAACAACAAGAAGATACTAGAGGGACACCTAACTGAATAATGAAATCACAATTAATGATCTTTTGAAAATATTCAAACTACTTGCACACGAAACAATTTATCTCGAACGGGCATATACATATGTAGTTGTAAATGATATTTGCTATCTTCAACACAGCTGTGAAAAATGCAATAACGATTTAAATTGAGCATGGTTATTGCTTCTTAACTGTCTCGTTATTTAATTTTGCTGAACATTTTATTAATCTTTCTTTAATCGTTTTAAAGCATTTGCAAAAATTGTGAGTGGTGATATAGTCATGGAACTGAGTGTATACCTACTCGTATTTGCAGTGATATAAATTTTGATTAAATTGAATTACTTAAACGTAATACAATTTTTGTTTTTTTTTTTTTTCATACCCACAAGCATGTAGCGTTCACGTGGTCCCAATACAGCGGCACACAATTCAAATGCAAATTAGCCGCTTGCATTTTCATAAACAATACTTAAATAACTGTATGATCCTCATATGAATGTACATATCTACATCTGCCTTATGCTAACGAGCGATTTTCTAAATGTAAATTAATTTATTCTTTTGCACCTCATCAAAAGTCGTCAAATTATGTCATTTAACACTTTGATAGACATCTGCATATGAATAAAAATGTACCAATGCAATCGCTGCAACGCCGCCAGTCCGAAGTTCAAGGTCGTCTTCCTCGTTCACTGTACGTTATTCATAATCAGTGCACATACATACATACATAAGTATCATATGTATGAAAATAGTACGAATACTTAGACGTTTGCCAAAAATTTTTGTATATGCGTCAAAGCCTTTGAATTAAATTCGAAAAGGCATAGCGTACATTTTTGGAATAGCACTTTGGCACGTACAAAAAATATTCAGCCGATTCGCTTGATAAATTGCGATTTGTTTGAATTACTTACGTGCTTTTGCTTTGTTCAAGTATATGAAATCGTTCCTTCTAATGGCAGTTTCTTGACATGGCGTATTTTGTAAGTCGGATGGACAACCGTAGAAAAAACCTCGCAAAATGTATATGGGAGTACAACTCATGGGTAAAACGATAGGGAGTTCACAGCACTCAATTCCTTCGTTTTGTTTCTTCCATAATATCTCTCACACAACAAATTCAACACTTCTCCTAATCCTAATTTTTGCCTCATACCTAATACATATATGCAAAAAAATTTATGATTTTCTACGCAAAAATCCGTTTACTCTGAGCTACATGAAAGTACATAAAACAAAGCAATTTTCTGTTGCCAAAAGCTGAACTGCAATTAAGAGCTCAGATAAGTTCCAATAATTTTAAAATGGGGTGATCGGCAAGGTTAATAATTTGTTTTTGTTTTTTTACCTTCATTTGGTTGTACTTACTATGAGCAATTACTGCCTTCGAGATGTTTTCCAATAGGCATAAACTGCAGTTAAGGCTTGGTGAAAATGAACTATAACAGAGAAAAAATGGTTTTTTCTTAATATTCATTCTTAATATCACTATTAAAAGCTCATATTTTATGAGACTTATTTTAGCGTCTAAACGAAATTTTTGAGCATGGTTCCGAGGAAAAAAACGTTGTTTTTTCTTTATCACCCTAATGTACATACTCGTACTTACATACATACATATTTGTAAATGCGTATGCGCCTTTATGCGATAGCCCTGTCTATGGGGCGTTCCATACCAAAATGGAGGGGGTTCACACTTCATTTGATTTGTTTCAAATTTTTAGAGTTGATGAACAAACATAAATTATATATAAATATGAAATCTGAGCTTGATTAATACATTTTTTAAAACTTTACAGCACAAAAACAAATCGATTTAATAGTTACCCAAATATCTCGAGAACGGGGCGAGGAAGAAATTTGAAAAAATCACACATACACACATCAAAATTCTCTATAAAAATAAATTTAAAAAAAAAATTTTTCTTGAAAAATTTTTCACACAAATTTTTTGATAAAAAGATTAGTTTTCGAAAATATACCTTCTCAAAAAAAATTGAACAAACTCACAATGGTAGCTCTGAGTATTGGGCAATATTTAAGTATAGTATTACGGGGTGCACTCTACAATAATTTGAGTTATGATTTGTTTTTACACCGAAGTTGAGTAGAATTTTAGTGTAATAAAGTGCAAGTTTTAAGCGATTACAAAACTGGCGTTAATTTTTTTTTAATTTTCTTTGAAAACGGTTTTGCGCATTTTCTTTCATAAGAAAACCAACCCAAATTTGCAGTAGCACTTGCACTTGCACTTTATTATACTAAAATTTAATGGGCTACAAAACTGCATACTCAAAAAAATCCTAACAAAAATTTAAAAAATTTGTAAATTTGTAGATTACTCATTTTACTCAACTTCGGTGTAAAAAAAATTCATAACTCAAATTATTGTAGAGTGCACCATGATAAAAACATAGCAAGGTAGAACCGTTCTCTCAATTTGTCGGCCATGATTTTTTTTTTGAAGTTTGCCAACATTTTAAAATCATATAAAAGTGAAAATAAAAAATTGAAATTGTTCGAAATTGTTGTTGCTTGAGATTGAAAATGAAAATGTGTGTGTGAGTTTGTGAGTAAATTTATAAATTAAATTGTTTGGAAACGTCAAGAATTTTAAAAGTGACTTCAGCGGTTCTACCTTACTATATTTTTATCATGGAGTGCACCCCGTAATACTATACTTAAATAATGCGCAATACTCAGAGCTACCATTGTGATTTTATTCAACTTTTTTTTAGAAGGCATGTTTTCAAAATCTATTTTTTTTTATCAAAAAATTTATATGTGAAAAATTTTTCAAGAAAAAAAATTTTAAAAATATATCTTTTCATAGAGAACTCTGATGTGTGTATGTGTGATTTTTTTTTTTCAAATTTTTTCCTCTCCCCGTTCTCAAGATATTTGGGGAAACTATTAAATCGATTTGTTTCTGTTTTTGTGCTGTAAAGGTTTTAAAATTGTATTAATCAAGCTCAAATTTCATATTTGTTTACTATTTATGTTTATTCATCAACTCTAAAAAATTGAAACAAATCACACACATGAAGTGTGAACCCCCCGTCCATTTTGGTATGGAACGCCCCATATATTTTTGCCCTCTTTGACGGAGCTGCTGTGGCGCTTTAACTTTCAATGCTTACACATTTTACGCAACAGAAATTACTCCAGGTGGCCTAAGGCTGTACCACTAGTAGTGTGTTTACTTGAATTAATCCAAACAAAGCGGCCAAAGTGAACGATGTGGCACACAAAGCGGGAAAAAAAGCAAAAACGCAATTGTGAATTTTCCTAATGAGGCAAAGCTGTGGCTGAGAAAAAGCAGGTGGAGTGTAGTTTTAAATAATTAGATGTGCTTTGTTTATGTTGCTGTGCGATTTTCCATTAATTTACATGCACATTTCCAATTGCGAGCATTTTATTACAGCAGCTACAATAATTCTACAGCGCAATGTGATTCCAACCGTTCTAAATAAATATTAGCATTACAAATTACCAAAAGCATACAAACGTGGTTCTGGCATACGTTTTACTACTATTTTTTCCAATTCATTCAATTAATTAGAACATTCGCGAAAATTGGGTTTTAGCTCCTAGCTCTTTTCAAATTTATCTAGCACTTTTTTAGCACCAAAAAGTTTTAGTTGTATTTGCTATATATAAGCCAAAAATAAAGAGTTGATAAAATGGAAATTTCGAGTTACAGTGTAACCACCATAAATCTTGGATCTAGGTTAAAGAATTCAAAAATTATTTAGCAGAAAATCATTTACTGGTAGCGCGGATTTCATTTTACCTTACTAATTTTATCTTTAAGGAGAGCTGGAAGTAAAACTTTCCAGAAAAATGTTGCGAAAAAATTATTCAATTCAAATATCTGAAATTACAGACTTTAACAGTTTGTAAAGTACTTATTTTTATTTCACTCTTATAAGTGCCATAGCAACGAATTCGAAATATATGCACCTTATTTTGGTTTTAAAACATTTTTTCAGCACCTAAACTTATAAAATTTGTTGTTTTTATTAAAATTGCCGAAAATATAAAAACAACCTTACGTCAATAAATGCTCAACCTTAACAAAAATATATATGTAGCTCTTCATTTTAGCTACTATTAGTATTATTAAGCTCTTTTTAGCTCTTTTTTCGACCGTTTTAGCTCCAAACGAAATTTTTCTCTGGCAACACTGAACGTAACCCAGCTAACTTCTAAATTTGTTTATGTCCGATACTTAATTGAGAGTAAGCGGTCGATTCTTATTGACTTTGCCGTCGCTGAATCCAGAAAGGAATTTTAAAGTGGGATCGCTTTTTCCCCCTACTTAAGCTCAATAAACCTACTAAAACTAAACCCATGCAGTAGGTTTCTTAGTTTAGAACGAAAAGCAAGTCTACTCATGAATTCTGATTTTCCAGTCGTATTCAGCGACCCAAAAATTACGCTAATGACGGATTTATGAGAAACGCAGACCCACTAAAAACAAATTTTAGAAAGCCAATTAAAACAATGTCTTTTAGGGTTAGAAGAAAAAAACTAGCCAAATTTAGAACTCTCGACGTATGGTTTAAAAAAAAAAATATTATTAATATTAGCATATATGACCCATTTTTTCCGGGAAGTGGTCCAGGGACCGATCTATTCGAAAAATCGCATTTATGGTCCGATTTGCTTAAAATTCGGTNTCACGTTGTATTTTTTTTTAAGTTTTTATCAGCCATTTACAATTTTTAAGATGATAGCAAAACAAACTTTTTTAAGTACTTTCTGGGCATTATCAGTTGTTATCAGCAATTTGTAATCTTTACTTTAAATAATTTTCAGTATAAGTGTTTGACGGTTGTTTCAACGGTGTTACGCCTTTTCTTCCATGTAACGAATGTTCAAAAAAAAATTCCAAAAACTATCGGTATTTTGTACACTTCAGATTTGCACTTAATTATACTAAAAAACTGCGTTTTCAAAAAAATTCTAATTTTTTTTTCTAGTTTTGAATTCTATATAAAGTTTGAAAATCGGATTTATATGGTTTTTGTTATAGAATAAGCTTTAATTTTATAAAAAAAAAGTAATGAATATTAAATAAACGAAACGAAAATTATCAATACTGAGGACCAGAACGGCGCTATTCAAGTTGCCGGCACTATACATATGTACATATGTATGTATTTAAGTCTATTGATAAGAACATGTCGGACGTGGCAATATTTAAAACTTTTCCACACAATTCGCTGTCACATTGAGAAAGAGACATTTTATTTCCATGTGTGAACAGCCCGAAAGACCTTCCTGTCACATTTCGGAAATCAGTTTCAGAAATAAAAGTTGCAATATGTGAGTGCAATTGAGAGAGCGCAAATCGATTTCGGAAATAAAAAACCTCTTTCGAAAGACAGTTTAAAAATTTCTCAATTTTACAGCCTTTGCGAAATATATTGCCCTGCCACGTCTGACAGGCTCTATAGTCTATTATCACTTACTTATTTCTGAGAGTGTGTTAAAGTGGCAATGACATTAACCTAATTCGCTTGTCGGTTGAACTCGATTGGTACTTGAATATTTTGTTTTTGCAAATAGAAATATTAATTTTCATATCAAATCTTTCGAGTAGGTACATACACTCTATTTATAAAATAATATTTATCAACTACACATAAAGCTAAATAAAATTTGACCATTTTTGTGTTGACACTGTATGTCGCTATTCTCGCTGAATGGGCTGGTTGGCGGATTTGTGGGCTTTTTGTCGAGCTATGGGTAGAGAAAAATTATCCAGTACACGTGTACACAAAATGAAGCTTAAAAAAGCTCTACAAGCGGTTAAGGCGTTGCCCATTATCGATTAGACGAGCGTCCATATAAAACAATCGCGATCAGATAGAGCTTTACTCAGTGCGTAACCAAATAAAATCTATAAGCTTTAGAAACTTTCTCCAGCGGGATATATTTTGGTCATGGCCGAAGTTGTTCTGTCATAGGTACGTGTCGAAGTTTTTGAGAGAAAGTTTTTAAGCTTTATATAGTTTTGATGCTAGCAGCGACCGCTAGAACTTGTACTCTGTGAGCATTCCCAAAAATCTACTGAAAGCTTAAAAAAGCTTCTTCCACGGGATATGTTTTGGTCACAATTGTTATATAGCGGCGACGGTGCCCGCGGGCAAAGCTCTTTTGAGCTTTCTATATATTTTGTATGGGCGCGTGCAAAGTAAAAGCTCTCTCTGCCCATCGCTGTTATATAGGGACTCGCAGAGAGGAAAAGCTGACGCTGAACGACACTGATATAGAAGGAACACAGAGTAAAAACTATCTCTGAACAACACTAATTTAAACCATCAGTGACCATCAGAGAGAGCTTTAATCTGTTCGGGTCCGCAAAAAATCTTTAAAAAGCTACTCCTGTCGTGTTCTAAATTCTTTTGTTAGAAGATAATATTCCGAGTACAATTTATAAGCCTTGAATGATTTGGTGTCTCCTTTTACCATTTGGGGAGGACTACGTAGTCTGATGGATCTTTTTATGCCTAAACCTGGAGCTACAAACGACCATGTTTTGTGCCGCGACGAAATCATACCTTAGTCCTTGGTCCTTAATCCATTACAAAAGGAACTAAAATTTACGAAAGTGGGAATAAATAGAGAGCGCGACGCGAATAATTATTTATTTTTTCCCATCGGGGTGAGCGTCCAAATGACCGACGTGGTAAAGAATTTCGCTTTGATATGAACTATGTCAAGACGTTTGTTCTTTGGGCCGTATTTGGCGCCGAAATCTCTGGCAATACATTCCGACAACGAATTTTCGCTTTTTTTGTAAGTGCCAGTTACAATAGGTGTTGGTAGGTCATATAGTATTCTTATCTTTCCTTTTCATGTATGGGTTTGGCGCAGTCCATATGGATAATTGAGGCCAGTCGAAAACCGCCAAAACTTCAAAGTAGTCAGTTTCTAATAGGGACGGTAATCGTTATGAGTAAAATAATTTAAATCAGCATTAAAATCTTTATTCTATGATTTTTATTTTTCCGCTTAAAAATAGTAATTTCTTTTGAGTTTTATTCCTTCGCTCGACGAAAATAATTACTGCTTGATTTTTATTTTTTCAATCACAAATTATGATTATTTTATGATTCACATTTTGACTTAAAAATTTTGAGACTTATTTCTTTTATTAGGATGTTGCTAGCTCTGAAAAGGATACGACGGAATCGCGCTTATAGCTTTTGCGTTTTTTTGACTGATTATCATTCTTAAGTGAAAAAATAAAACTCAATGATAATTATTATCTTTGAGCGAAAAAAAAAAACAAAAAACGATAAAATAACCATTATTTTGGATGGAAAAAAATCTAGCAATAATAATTTTCTTTGAACGAAAAAATAAAACTCGAATATTAATTACTCTTTATTGGTTAAACTCGAAAAATAAAAATCATTGTAAATTAGAGTAGGACATACCAACAAAAATACGTTTTACGACGATTACCACCTGATGACTTTTTTGGTTAAAATTTAAAAAATGATTATTTTCCGTCCCTGGTTTTTTATCTATATCTACTCTAGCGCGAAACCAGATATAATATTCCCAATTACCAGAATAATATTATGTGAGAAGAATTTTCGTGGAATTATTCAGTTAAAAGCAAGCGGGGCTCAAAATACTTTTGTTAAAAAATGTGAATTGTTATTTCTAATAAACAAATATTTACGAGCACATTCGCTATTATTGCCATTTAGCTGAAAATAATATGCCACAAAAATTTTCGGCGCCGGTAAACTAGATGCAAACGAAAAAAAAAAATGTTTACCGCGAACTAATTTACATTTCTTTTAACAATAACAATAAATAAGGAAGTGATGTAAACAGTCCAGCCATTCAGTGATTTATAATAAAAAAAATTAAGTAAGCTATTGTTTATGCTGGTGTATTCATGTACATATGAAAATATGTTAACAAAAAAATCGACGCAAAAGCAGAACAAGCACTTTTGTAAACACAATCTTATGTATTTAAGCCTTTATTTACCCATAAGTTTATATAATCAAGGAAGCAGCGGGTAAAAAACGCACAAAAGAAATTAGCGGCGACCCAAAGCAGCAACACTAAAATGGTAAATAAAATCCGACAACAGAGAGCGGTGTGAGTGCGGTCAAATTTGTTTTCCGCTTTGTTTGGCCTTTTTGGCGCGCTGACACACTTACCCGCATTCCAAGCGGTTTCGAACGAGGTGTATCAAGTAGAGCAAAGATTAAATTTGTTATTATTTGTTATCGTTATTATTTCTTTTGTGTGGCGCATTTCCTTTGTTACTCGTAGTTAGACAACAACTTTTGGTGATTTTTTTTTAAATAAATTTTGTATGCATTTAATCCAACTGTGTAAACGCAGTACATTTTTTTTTATGCAATCAACAGCGGGACTTCGCGCAAAGTGAGCTCTTCCGTTTTACCATTTGAAAACTGATAGCTGTCACAATCAGCTGATATGATATGACAACTTACAAAACAACGTAACACGCTTGTCACGCATGAGAGCGCACATAAATGAAGGAAGCTGGAGCGTAAAAGAAAATACGACATCAGCGCTCGATTACATGAATGATATGTCACATTGATTCGGTGCGAATGTCAATCTAGCTTAGTATGTTTTATGAGCGTGTGAAATGATGATAAGTAAGATGAAAAAAATGCGTTTCGTTTATGGGTTGCTTAAGACTTTACATTGTTCAAGGAAGAAAAAATGAATATTCTGCCATCCTACGCATAGTAATCTAATTTTTGCCCACTTCCCCCCTATCATTTACCGCACCACAAATATCTAGTACCATTGGTCATTGTCCACCTAGTTTTACGCATCAATTTACAGCCTGTGGGGGCAATGCACTGCTATGCGGTTTACGCACTCGAAAACTTACAAGCAAGCAAGCAAGTGTCAAAGAACCGTCGGATAAAAATAAATAATTAGTGAATCCACAAAAGCGTATACGTTTCAGTAAGGTGGAAGTACTACAAATGTTATGTACTAAATGTGAATGTCAAGCACATGCATTGAACTGTGTAGATACCTGATTCTGCAATGGTAAATACATATTATGCTAATGCTGGTGTATGAACTATTCCTCAGCGGCCGTGACAGTGGTGAAAAATACAAATAAGGAAAGAAAAACGCGAACACAGAGCGTTGCAAACTTGAATCTTCTTGAGTGGTGGTAATGTAATAAAAAGTTGTCACGAAAAAATGTGACACTTGGGATGCAACGTAAGGGCACCTTTGCTGGGTCTCGGGATATCATTGTGCCTCTTAGAGACGATTGTTCTCACAAGTAAAGGAGAACGCCAGACCAAAGGTTAAAAGAAGAAACGTACGGGCGAACAAGCAAAAGGTCTGAGGCAAGATTTGGGGAACCAATTTAATCCCGGCAATATTTGATAAAGCTCTCTAAACACCATAACTACAAACAACGCAGTGAAACATTGATGATGTGATAGCCAGGTTCAGAGTCTCGCATAATGATTCCCGTACAAATGGTACGCAGATCGAAGAATGAGTTTAGATCTAAGCGGGTTAATTTCTTTGATGTCCTGAAGGATCGAACATTTTTAAGAACACATAGTAACAACTAGGTAAGAGCAACCCGTCGAACCAATCGTTTTAACATTTTAATACTAATACAATATCGCTGAATCTAGCAAAACAAAACGCGCCTCGCCGTAAAATTAGACGCTCGTACACTTAATTTAAACCTAAAAACGTAATGACGATTTAAATTGGAACACCCTGTGTGTGAAAGATATTGATTAATTTCTTATGAGGGATCTGTGATTTAGATATGTACATATGAACTAGGGTGTTCGATTATTCGCATTTTTTCGAAAACCGAGTTTCGAGTTATTCGAGAAATTGCATTTTGAAAAGAAAACAGTTCCCTATTTTCAAATTCAGAAAACCCCTGATAAACTACATGAAGACAAAATTAAGTCTATTCACTGATTTTGACAAAGTTTAGTAAGCTGCTACAACACTGAAAACAGTGAACAGATTTGCGTTCGGGTTTCCTTTTATATTTTAATAAATTATCTACCGTGGGAAATTTTTCAGTATTCAGATAAAAAATTAATAAAAATATTTTAATCTTAATCCTAAGAACATTTTTGGGCATGCAGTTTTATAGCCCAAACAATTTTAGTTAGTCAAATGAATGTTTGAGTCAAGTCACTGCACAGCTAATTGCCAGATAGACCATCCACCTTAGCGGTTCGGTTGGGCTTTAATGGATAGGAAAGGTGCGAAGGAAGTCAGTGACCTTCTACAGTAAACACGCGTCAGTGAAGCCAAACAAAAGTTGACAACTACGCTTTGTTAAATATACCTCACATTCACAATCGTCTTCTTTAGAATTTTTCCACGTTTTATATGTATTTCTATTTACTTTTTTTATCAAGAGGGTGATTGATTGCAATTTCTTGTCGAAATTGCTTTAGTAGAGAGAATAGACAACAAGCATTGCAGTTTTAAACAAGCAATTTCTAACTGTAAACAGACATACATAAAGAGATAAGTACATATCGTCGTCTAAAGTACAAAACCGCGTAACTGACATTTGTGCCAAAAATGATATTTGTTCACCGGAAGCTGTTGACATCAAGCTTTAGCCATTCCTACCAAAATAACTATATATAAAGCTAGTCTGAAATGCGATTACTTTATAAAAGAAATAACCGTTTTGAAATAAGATAGTTTTCACGCTTTATTTACTATAAAATTTGGGCAGCCTCACATACGAGGTTTTGCATTACCTTGATACGCGGTTTTGTGCTTTAAACGAGATTATGCATGTGTATACATGTATGCATTTGTTTAAAATGTTCGTGGAACAATAATCTCATACATTTTGCACTAAGTATTTCTCCACCATTCTAGTGAAATCCACGTGTATCTGTACGTATATTAGTGTGGTCCAAAAATATACAAGAAAGTCAAACTTTTCGGAATATTTTTGCTGCCACCCCCAGAATTGGGTATAGAAAATCGAAAATAAGAATACCAGTATTTTTTTTTATGTTGGAATCGGTTAATATTTAACTGTGCTGCCGGTGCTCTGAAGTTTTTCATGTCCATACATATTTTATATGAAAAAAAATTTTTTTCGCAGAATAAATCCTAAAAAAGTAAATATTTTTTCGAAAAAAAGGTATTTCCCTTCAGAAATCTCTCAACAATGGAATTATGAGGTTTTCTTATATATGTATTTTTCAGTTCTTAAAAGAAAAAAATTTTGGACCACCCTTATGTATACGCATAGCATATATTTAACAACAGGTCTATGCGAGCCGGTAAATTTCGTTTAATTAAAATCTACTGATTATTCGATTAATCATTGTTCACTGGAAATGTAAGGTTATCAGTAAATTTCTTTTTACTTAACTGATTTGCAAAATAACGTTTCATTTCGAGATAATGCTATTAGCGATTGACGGTGAAATGCTATTAGGGGACTGCCTTAACTCCGAACATACATACATATGTATGTATATAGAGATTGGTCCTGAGAAAACATTGAATTTCGAGATATTGCGAATAAAATCCTGCATTTCATAATTGATCCCGAACGAAAATTACTGAAATTAATCCAATACATAAATATGCATAAAACTATTAAAAAAAAAAATGTGAACGAGTTACGAGATTTCTAGCAAAGCAGAAATTAGTCTAAGCAATAAAATAAATGTTTAACTTAGCTCCGAAATTTCGGGTTCAATCCGATACGAATTTTTTTAATTCGTTAAGAATCTCTCACTATTTTGTTGGCAAATTATTTTCAAAGGAATAAGCAAAGCAAGTGAATAAGTTGTTGGAGTGTAAACCCGGGATTCCCATCCCAAATGTGCTGTCACATGTGAAAAAAAACGCCACCTGGTTTATGGCGTAGTTTAAATAAAAGTGATTCTACATAATTACATATTTATATAGATACAATTAATAAGAAAAGCCGTTAATTAGCTGAAAAACAATTAAGTATCATTAATCGATTGTGTAAATTGTAGATATGACATTTTTACTGATTGTGAGCACAAAATGTTAATCATGGGAATACTTACAGTGACTCAAACAAATGACCACGTGTTAATTTTCTTCAAATATTCGTAATGTTTTTGGAGCGATTTTTTTTTGTTATTTTTATACAAAAATGTCGTCTAAGCTTTAACAGAACCGTGTAAATCACAGTTTAAAACTTTATACAAAATTTACGAAAATTCAACAAATTTTCATCAAAACTTCAACTTTATATCCTGAATTTTTAGAAAATTTTTGGGTATGCATTTATATAGCCCATACAATTTAAGTCTAATGAAGTGCAATTTTCCATCGGCTAAAAAATCGGGTTAATTTGTGAGAATATTTGTTTGAGCCCACTTTTTCGGGTTTTTTAATATAACAAGCGCAATTTAAAAAAACTTGTATATATATATGTAAATTAGTAAAAATTAAGGGGAAAAAAATACAACAAAAAAAATGCTAAATATCACAAAAAAATCAAAGCAAAATAATCTGTACGTCTGAACAATAACGGATGGCATAAACCTCGGCCAAGAAGATGAAGGAAAGAATATTTCGCATGTGAATATGTATGAACCTGTTGTACTAAAAAATACTAATGTTGGATTTCCACCAGGCATTAAATGGCAAAATTGACAAATGACAAAGTCGAGTATTTAAAAATAATGGTGTCATTATATTAAAAAATATTTTCAGTAAGTTCATTCCCACATGGCATTTTTTAAATGGCATACATTTTTTGCCATTTCAATGCCTAGTGGAAATTCGGCATAAGTTTTATTGTACTAATGTTTTTTTGAAGTAAATGAAATGTGACCCAACTTTTGGTTTTTTTGCTTTGATCAAATAGGCAGGCAAAAAAATTGTCTGTACCTGGGAATTACATACTTCAATATATACTTGCTGAATAAAGCTTATTATGTGAGTCATTGTAGTATGGCACAGGAGTTTAACAAAATCTACACAATTCCACACTTCAAGCGTTCCCCATAAAATCCCCAATAGATTTCGGAAACAATTTCGAAGTGTTTTTTTTAACGATATTTGTTTGATTTTTTACTATTGTAAACGGAATTACCAAATCTTTCCTCCATTGCTGCCCGCATTGTCAACATTAAGTGCCAATTAAACGGGTCAAAAAAGAAAGAGGCCGTGGAAAAATGTCCCCGTTCATTATCTTTATATTAATTAAAACACCCATTTCTTTTGCTTTATTTGACATATTCAGGATTTTTTTTGGCGTGCATACATAAGTCAGCATTTTATATAAATATACATATGTATGTACATATGTATATGCTGCTTTCTTGTGAAAGAAAAAACATGTTAAGTGAAGAACGACTATTGCACGTAAACATGCGGAAAATATTCAGTGTGAACTGAGTTAATTTTATGAGGTCGAAAATATATACGAAGACATTAATAAAGGTTTTAATTTTGTAGGATCTCTTGTTTATTTTTACAGATGCATAACGCTACATCCCGAATACGTCCCCCTGAACCGCACTTATAGTTTTCTTGTGCAATAATCCGAGCTATTTTGTACTATAAGCAAAAGTGAAACATACCTTTCAGCGCAAAACTCATGCATTTGAAATTTTTTTTAAGATTCGTTTTATTACTAAAGTTTTCGCATTTTTTTTTTGTCATATGAATAATATTGTGTACTGTAAATTTTGTATACTTTNCCAGCGCAAAACTCATGCATTTGAAATTTTTTTTAAGATTCGTTTTATTACTAAAGTTTTCGCATTTTTTTTGTCATATGAATAATATTGTGTACTGTAAATTTTGTATACTTTAAAAATATGCGTGTAACTTCTTTCTTCATTTTTTTTGTGTGTTTTATTTAATACATAAGTTTGTATGTAGTTGGTAAATGTAGTAGTCGCTATGAAAAATAATCCTATGTTAGTTAAATCTAATTTTGTTTTCTAGTTTTGTTTTGAACAAATCAAACACTTAATCTAGCACAATGGGAAAGCATTTTTTTTGCGATAGGAGGAAGTTAAATTAATTTACAAAAATGGTGCAAGTAGTGCTTAGCATCAGTGGAATTAACCCTGCGTAACAACAATTATCGTATTGCCCGACATACTGCCATCCATGCAACCTGACCCATCTAAACTGCCGCCAGCCGAGCCCCCTGCACCATCGCTGCCTCCGCCGCCATCTATTGTAATCGTGCCACCATGCACCCCCGATTGCACGTGCGAGTGCAACACATCCACGTCGTCAAAATGTATGTTACACTCGCCACATTTGAACCTCGGCTGATCTGCGTTAGCGTGCTTGTTGTCGCTGTGCGTTCGCAGTGTTTGTGGCATAGAGAATGTTTTGCGACAATTGTCCACGGCACAGGCGTAAGAGCGCAGTTGATGTGTCTGCCGATGGCGATAGAGTATCGCTTTTGATTTGAAGCTTTTGAGACAGATATTGCAGGTCGGCGTGCGCGCCGCTGACTGATGGGTCTTCATGTGCATCTTAAGCATACCTGGTCCTTTGAAACTCTTGTAACAGATCTCACATTGCGGCTGCTTCTTACAGTTTGCGCGTATCCAATTCGAATGTTGATGCATATGATTATGCAACGCCTTGAATTGTTTGAATTCATGGCGACACAAATTGCACACATGACGGCCGGAACCGAGTACACTGGTTTGCTGACTTATAAATTCGGCTATTAATTTGGGATCGATCTCGACATCGTCCGCGGACCCCGAAGTCGCTATAGAGGAGGCCGTAGCAACAAGCTGGCGCGAATTTGCCACCGCTTTGGAATTTGCTTTACGCTGACGCTTGGATGTAGGTGTTTGACTGCCTACAGAGGCACCACTGCCAGCGCCACCATCTCCACCGCTTCCTACACTACTCACTGTATGATTGAAATCGACGACAGTGTGCATGTCAGGACCACAAGCTGCTTGCATGACTTCTTTCACATCCGTTTCAACAAGCTCATCGTCTGGTACCTCCATAACGGTGTACTGCAGCGGATCACCGTTTTCGCCAACCAATTGCTGCTGACTGCCATCTTCGTCACTTATAAATTCGTTACCATCCGCCTCCATCACATGCATCACGTCAGCGCCGTCATCCTCGAGCATCTCCTCCTCTTCCATGTGTATCTCTTCGATGATGTCATCTTCATCATGCAACTGCATATGATGCTGCTGACTAGCATCACCATCGCAGTCGCTTAACTGTTGATAATGCTGTGTGTGATGTTGCTGATGATGCGAATGTCCTGCATTCGAGGTGGTCACAGTTATATCTTCAAGGTACTCGAGTTCTTGTGTTTCACCTTGTGACAAATCATCTTCGTCCACGATATTATGATGTCCGCTAAGCAACTGCTGATGGGTTAGCTGATCATCCTCTACAACTATGGTCTCACAGATTTGTTCATCCTCTTCCTCGAGATCGCCTTCGTCTGCTTCGATAAGGTGATGATCGTCGGGCGTGATTAAAGTGTCATCATCGACAATAGTCGTAGTGCCATCTTCGGCTGTGGTAACCATTACGCTGCCACCATTTGTTGTGGCAATAGTGCGTTGTGGCATAACTTGCACCAATTGCAATGTTTGCTGACCATTTGGCTGCTGTATCAGCTGTAACGTCTGCCCGCTGGTCGTTTGTATAAGCTGCGGCGTAAATTGGGGCTGTGTCGTCACAGTGCTGGTGGGTGGATTTGTCTGCACGGCCGAACCGTTCGCAGTGCTAATAATCTGTGCAATCTGTGGCGGTCCGGCGTGGGTGACAATCTGCGCGGTGGTAATTATTTGTCCGTTTGGTAGCACAATTTGCTGTGGCAAGGCGGTTGTGGAAATTAGCTGCTGTGGTTGTGGCTGCGTTTGTAATGTTGCTTGCAGATGTTGTGTTGCTGGTTGCGCTTGTGTGCGCGAAGGTGTAGCATTTGGCACCATTGTTTGTAATGACACTTGTTCGAGAGTTTGTTGATGCTGTTGTTGCTGCATAGGTTGCGGCAATAAATGCGGTTTCTTTGATTGACGCTGTGTTTTGCGTGACGCGCTAGTGGTCTTACGTTTGGCAGGTTGCTGTTGTTGCAACGGCAAATGCTGTACTTGCTGCATCTGTTGTGGTTGTTGATTTTGCTGCTGCTGCTGCTGCTGCTGCTGTTGTTGCAAAATGAGCTGTTGTTGTTGTTGCTGTTGTAACTGCATATGATTATGTTGTGTCTGCAACTGAAATTGAGCTTGTGGCTGTATCAACTGTAGTTTGGGTGGTTTCTGTGACAAAATTTTCGTCTGCGCTGACTGGTCGATCTTTACTTCATTCGGTTCTTCTATAACCACACGCACCGTTAAGCTTTTGATATACTCCCTCAACTCCTTGTCGCTGCGTTCAACCTGCTTTTTGAATGCATGACAACGTGATACAGCATGGACGCATTGAATGCAAATTTTATCCGGCCAACCTTCGGTATTTTCAATGTTAACTGTGGCACATTCCATTAACATCTCGGCGATCTTTTCGCTAAATAATGGACGCATGTCCTTACGCTCTGCTATACACACGCGACAGATCTTGTCCAGCTCAAGCACCTTTTTTCGTTCCATTGTGATTTGTGCGTACTAATGTGCGCGAGCTGATAAGGCTTGGCAAGTGTTTAGGTGCGGAGGCTGGAATAAACAAAGATTACACACTTATTAATTTTCTACATACCGAAAGTGGAAAATGCAACGATCAAGGTGATAGTGGCAAAAAGCTTATCAGGAATAAATTTCAAATCTGTTCTGTTGATAGGTAAAGTTTCTGGACGATACATTTTGTTGTTAATTGAATCGGCGAGTTCGACAAGTGTAAAAGTNTTTATCAGGAATAAATTTCAGAATCTGTTCTGTTGATAGGTAAAGTTTCTGGGCGATACATTTTGTTGTTAATTGAATCGGCGAGTTCGACAAGTGTAAAAGTCCAAACTCAACAAACAAACTGTAATTTGTAATTGCAAGTTTAACGCAAGGAATAATAATAGGCAGAAGCTTTCTAGCTGTTTGAAAAAACTATAATTTAATTGCATTTGTGTATACAAATAAAAACCTGCATATGCATGTATGAATGCACATAAATAACAGCAAATTTTGCTTATCAGCCAACAAATTAAATGAGTGTGAAAATGTAATCAGTAGTAGTTAAAAATCACCACCGAAGTAAACATATTGAAGTTATCAACATGTTGCAGGGCATTAGCAACATTTGTTGCAAAAACTAAACAGATCGTTTGTTTTAAAATCCAGTTTACATTTGGCTCGTTACCAATGGAAGAATTATTTTAAAATTATTTAATTGCATTGATTTGCAACATTTCTCACAGATTTTTTAAACCAAGCAAATGCAACTCTAATCTAGTCCAACAACTACTTTTTACTTTTCGTACTTGAAAACGTATACAAAAACAAAAGAGATAAAACCCAATACATTTTGAACACAAACAAAAATATTCCTCCGCTCAGGCCATGAGCAGGCACGCATTACAGTACTGCAAACGCATATTAAGCTAGCCTCGCGACAACTGTGCTGGTCGCTACAAACACGTTAGAAAGAGTTGGCAACAATATTCGCCAATTAAATAGCGGTACGTGGGAATGAGATGAAAAATACGCTGCAAAACAACAACGCTGGCATCTTTTCTGACACAAGCAAAAAAAAATCTACCAATTTAGCTATTTTTATAATCAATGCACTATCACTAAATTGGACGACACCAGCATAATTGACTAAATTGGATAATTGTTTCACATTTTCACAACGCACCCACTCAATTGCTAGCACCTTTTATTGCATTTTCCAGTGGTATATTTAGTAAATGCCATAAGCAATTAACTTACCTGCTGCACTCGTTGGACACTTATTGAGCAATACTCCGAATTTTTTTCTTGTCGAATTCACCCAAATATGTACACGATTTCACGTCACCAATGGCTTTTGCATGGAACGACGACGACTTTTACTTGCCACCCGTACTTGCCCTTCCCTAAATTTCTTCAAAACTTAGTAGACACACTTTCCATGCCGTTAACAAGTTCATAAATATTGCAATCACAAACAATTAATGCATTATAAACCGTTACAAAAACATTACCACAACAAGAAAACGAAATAACTAGATTTTTCTTGTTGAAATTTTATTACAATACGGCTTGAATTTCCTTTTTGACCAGTGCGTACGTCCTTTTGTCTTCTTCTGTCGTCGGCAAATCACAATGGCCGCCGTTAGCCGTTGCTGTGTAGTGCGATGAATTCGTTTCGTTTCGTTCGTGTGTTGCGTGCTTCGTGCAAGAAAGACGATTCGATAGTCGTTGATATTTCGGTTGTGACAGTGGTTGTTGCTACGCTAGTTTTTGCTTTTCTTGCATACTTCACTCACAACTGAAATGGGTATACAATGCTGTTGATTTCTTAATGTGGGACAGGGATGGTAGACAAATTATTTATTTTTAATTTGACAGCGGCAAAAGTCAGTTACTTTGTTGACATGCTTCTCNTCACAACTGAAATGGGTATACAATGCTGTTGATTTCTTAATGTGGGACAGGGATGGTAGACAAATTATTTCTTTTTAATTTGACAGCGGCAAAAGTCAGTTACTTTGTTGACATGCTTCTCCACGTAAGTTGGCGTTGCCAGATGAGACTACTTGCAAATAAACATGACAAATGAATTCCATGTCCTTAAATCTTTTGTGGTTTAGCTTGCTTAAAGCAATATTTGAAATAGAAAATCTAAAAAAATAATATATTGGCTCGATCGATTATAATTTTATTCTATTTCAAAATGTTTCAATTCATTTTTTTTTTCAATAAAAGCACATTATTTCAAGAACAATCGTTTGGTTTGAAGAACTGAAAAAGATATTACAGAACTTATAAAATTAACAACTACTTGTACGGAAACGTGGTAATCCNGTCATCAAGCCTAATATTTTAAAAATTAACAACTACTTGTACGGAAACGTGGTAATCCTTAACTTGATATTTATCAATAAATATACGATTTTTTTTTTTTTAGGAAAGTAAATCGGAATGAGTAGGCTTGCATAAAGTTAGAATTTACCTATTGTAAGCCTAATGTAAGCTTAAGCTTAAATAATGGGTAGGCTCAGAGGGCGCAGGAGTTGGGAGCAACCGTTGCCAAAAAAAAAAAAATCAGTTACAACGCTGCAACGGTAAAGTATAGTAGCTTGTTTGTTGGCAACCCTTATAAAAATAAAATGGAGATGGCCGGACACTTTCGGGACAGATCTAAAAAGCGTCGAACGCATTTCAACAACTGGGAACATTGGCAAGTAACTAAGATTAAAAATAGGTTTATAAGTACAGGTTTGAGGTTAGGGCACGTCGGGTAATTATGGCCTATTTTGCAGCACCGTAAGAATGACCTGTTTGGTCTATGTGGGAATGGGCAGTTGGGCTTGGCATGCCTTTACTGCGAACCATTGTTGCGCAACACGCTTAAGCGGCACCGGCGTTTTATAATTATCTTCAGTTCGTCGATACTCCGTGAATTCATCAGTAAATGTGGGTTTAACACAGCTGTCAATTCCATCTATAATAAAGTCAACCCACTCCACCCGCGATATTTGCCTGCTTAGCGGTAGCCTGTCCTTCTACTTCCACCGCCGCTGCGATAGCATTATGTAAATTTCTTGCCTCGGCTAGTAAAGCCTTCTTCAAAGAACCGTAACTCAACGCGTGGACAACAACTCTCTCGCTGTTCAGTAAGAGAAAACCGAAGTTCTAAAAGTTTAAAACTATCGTCTGCCTTGGTTAAACCCATTTAATTTCATGCCTTGAATTGGCTTTCGACAACACGTGGTTTTCGCTTTGATTTTTTTGTTATAAATTCTTTATACAAATCATATATTTTTAAAACTAAACCATGTTTCCTATCCAAAAATTGAATATTAAGAAATTTACAGTCTTTACCCTCTTATTCGGTTTTGTTTACTTTTACTTAAGAGATGTCATCGCGGGATATGTTCCGAATAGTAACCGTTAGTTCGAAGTTGGTATATAAAAGGAAGGCGGCATGGCACTGCTGAACTTTCTAGCTTAAGGAACAAAACTAAGGAATTCAATGACATGATTCTCTTTAGCCTCCCACTCCACGCCTCCTGTTGTTGTTCTAACAGCATACAGTTCCCCAAAGTTTTTGGGGAATGTTGCTGGAGTGACAGTCCTTGCCAGATATAAATCTGGGTCGTTCCGGTTACGTAGACCCGACTGTTGTGGGGAACAACTCCAGGGCTCCTCAAGCAAGCTTTTTGAAAATAGCTCAAAAAATTGTTGATTTTGCTTACAAAAGCCATAAATATTTAAAGTGAAATAAATAGGAATTTTTTACGCCGACCAAATATTACCCTCATCGGTCCAACTCAGACTACGCGGACCACAGTATTTTTGGGCAGAACACCGTTCCGCATTGGGGGCCTTCGGCCGCGCTAGGAATTGTGCATAGGATGGCGTCGAGGTGATATCTTAGGATTTTTGCGCAGATTCTGTCATGGATTCCTTGGTCTTTGCTCTTTCTAGCTCGTAACGCAATTTCTTTTTATATGGCGCTTGGTACATTATATATTTCTCCCCTTTACAGGAGATTGTAAAATGTTTGTTGTGCAAGAAAGTTTATTGTACTGTATAAATTGGTCATCTTGAGCGTTATTTTAACAATCCAGCGATACGAACTCAAAGGATTTTGGGAAATGAAAGAAGTGTTCAAGGATAATCGTAACAATATTATGCCAAGAGAAATGTTTAAAGAAAAAACAATCACTCACCTTTATTGAAGATGGCAACACCAAGAATCATGAAACCACTTCACAGTCGGCAATCCATATTTGGGTGCAACTCTGTGCAAGACGGAGACTTTGCAATGGACAAATACAAAAAACAACCGCTGCAATGCTGTTGTTGTTATTGTCCACTCTTTTCACGTATTTTATTTCGCAGCTTTTTCCTTCACTCACACGCGCGGCGGGAAACACTTCCAATTTTATGCAAATTGATTTTCTGCACTGACGCTCAAATGAACTTGTCACACACAACCCTGTCCTGCTATCGCCCCACAATTAAAACCAACCTTTTCCCCCAACTAGCCAACAAAACCCACTGCCTTCTTTCTTTCAATGCCAAACACCAATTTCTATTGTCANCGTATTTTATTTCGCAGCTTTTTCCTTCACTCACGCGCGGCGGGAAACACTTCCAATTTTATGCAAATTGATTTTCTGCACTGACGCTCAAATGAACTTGTCACACACAACCCTGTCCTGCTATCGCCCCACAATTAAAACCAAGCAATACCTTTTCCCCCAACTAGCCAACCAAACCCACTGCCTTCTTTCTTTCAATGCCAAACACCAATTTCTATTGTCATCTATTTTATGGGAGCAATATTTCGCGATAGCAGCTTAGCAGTTTGATGTTAAACACTTCTTGCTTATGAATTGGAGAAAAGTGACTTTTTGTCACATACGTAAATTAAGCAAAACTTGAGTTTAATGTTTTTTCGCAAGCGAACCGAGAGAGAATTTCAACGACACACCGAAAGCTGAAGGAATCCGATACGAAACTGAATTTCTGTATGCGAAGAGTAGTGCAGAATGGTGCTTTAATAGAAAAACTGGTGTTGCAAAAGGGGGTAAATTAGAATGTGTCGCGTGNGAATTAAGCAAAACTTGAGTTTAATGTTTTTTCGCAAGCGAACCGAGAGAGAATTTCAACGACACACTGAAAGCTGAAGGAATCCGATACGAAACTGAATTTCTGTATGCGAAGAGTAGTGCAGAATGGTGTTTCAATAGAAAAACTGGTGTTGCAAAAGGGGGTAAATTAGAATGTGTCGCGTGTGATGGCTGGCGTGTGATTCTAGTTAGATTTGCAGCAACAACGATAGTAGCGGAATTTCAGAATATCTTCCTATCATGTCGTCGTGCGAAAGAGAATGTGTGCGCAAAGTTTTGTTGTAAGTTGAGCAACAGGATCTGCCGTTGACAAACGGGGATGTATGCGAGATGTGTGTGAGTGAGATAGTATTTAAATAGGCAAAGGATTTTTCTTCAATTTTGCTGCTTTTGTNTTTCCTTTCATGTCGTCGTGCGAAAGAGAATGTGTGCGCAAAGCATGATTCAATGAATCATGTGCGCAAAGTTTTGTTGTAAGTTGAGCAACAGGACCTGCAGTTGACAAACGGGGATGTATGCGAGATGTGTGTGAGTGAGATAGTATTTAAATAGGCAAAGGATTTTTCTTCAATTCTGTTGCTTTTGTTTTGGATGGTAAGTGGCGTTACCAGACGTAAGAGAACGTGAAAACAATTTTTACAGTGGAACCAAAGTGATAATGCCAAAATGTAATTATCGAAGCAGTTTCCAGAATTTCACATGTCAGCGTTGTTTGCAACTAAATATTCCGTCATTTTACGATAAAGACATGTATGCTTATATCGTTGATAGTAGCNCTTCCTATCATGTCGTCGTGCGAAAGAGAATGTGTGCGCAAAGTTTTGTTGTAAGTTGAGCAACAGGATCTGCCGTTGACAAACGGGGATGTATGCGAGATGTGTGTGAGTGAGATAGTATTTAAATAGGCAAAGGATTTTTCTTCAATTTTGCTGCTTTTGTTTTGGGTGGTAAGTGGCGTTACCAGACGTAAGAGAACGTGAAAACAATTTTTACAGTGGAACCAGTGATAATGCCAAAATGTAATTATCGAAGCAGTTTCCAGAATTTCACATGTCAGCGTTGTTTGCAACTAAATGTTCCGTCATTTTACGATAAAGACATGTATGCTTATATCGTTGATAGTAGCGATTATGGAGATAGGCATCAAAAGCAGAAATAATTATGTTTATCCAAAAAATATCGATAAAAGTAATATACACTATAGTGCAAAACTGAGTCCATTGGTGATGTTTGTTAAATATTTGCAAGGATTCTAATTATTATTATTTTTTTTTATAAAAACATGGTTCATGCTTTAACCAAAACCATAAAAACCAAACTTTCAATTATACATACATGGCTTAGAAAAATTCAAAAAAATTTCATCAAAATTTTGAATTTTCTAATCTGAACTTTTAGCAAATTTTTGGGTATGCAGCTTTATAGCCTGTTAAATTTTAGTACAATTAAGTGCCAGTTTTAAGCGGCTGAAAAATCCCGTTGATTTTTAATATATTTTTTGCTGACTATAGGTTTTAATAATTACACTATGCGACAATCAAAATCGGGATGGGATGAAACCAACGGGAAATGTNGCCTGTTAAATTTTAGTACAATTAAGTGCCAGTTTTCAGCGGCTGAAAAATCCCGTTGATTTTTAATATATTTTTTGCTGACTGTATAGGTTTTAATAATTACACTATGCCACAGTCAAAATCGGGATGGGATGAAACCAACGGGAAATGTTATATCGGTCAAAAACAAGTTATACGTGGCCCGGCGTTTCGCTGGGTCACGTCTAGGAATCGAGATATATCGATTTGAAGTTAGTAACTATCATATAGGGGAAATTGTCACCTTTGGT
>NW_016158100.1:0-139259 GCF_001687245.7 Rhagoletis zephyria | reverse complement strand
ATTCTGATCATTTATGTATACATTTGTCTATATCTATCTCGATTCGTTTTGCCTGTTACAAACAACCGTTATGTGAACAAAGTTATAATACCCTTGTGCACAAGTGCGCTCGGGTATAATAAAAGGCAAGTTAATTTGTAAAGTTGTATGCCTTACCGTCGATACATCCACACCACCGACTCCCACGTCATTCAATTCCAGCACTGCACCCGCATGCTCAAATAATAGCGGCAACTGATCCAAATTGTGGCTATAGACAGTGCTCACGTTTAGATGCACTTTCTCGACAAACTCATATTTTATGCTGCCATAGATTTGTTTTGGCTCACGACTTGGATTGTGGAGCGTTGTGCGGTCGAGCAAGGTTTTGTAGCTGGTGGACACATTCACCCAAGGCAAGTAGGTGACGTTGCGCAGCTCGTACATGAGTGGCTGTATTTCGATTAGCACATTGATGCTGGCATCTAGACCGTACTGGAGTTAGGAAAGAGTGTTTGAGAGTTTCATACAAACGTAGAATGAGTTATTTTTTTATCATCTCAGACTTACAAAGTTATCCTCGAAAATCATGACAATGCAGGCAAAAAGATCTGATGTAATGTTCGTAACAAGATCGGTGTGGCTGAAGTGACAGAGTTCTGTTTTTTCGCGTTCCAAATCCGTGGCTTTGCCAATATAACTCAGTTGCTGGAAGGATGAGATAAATTTTTGTAAAGAAGTGTCTTCAAAACGATTGCTGGATTAGTTTAAAGGTAGCTTAAAATACCATAAAAATAATTTCTCTTACTTAGTAAAGAACTTTTATACTAGCTTTAGTTGTCTCAAAAGCATGTCAACTCTGGCCCTTATTATGAGCTGCATTCGATTTTCGATCTTCGCTGGCTATCGAAGATCGAAAGTGAAATTCGTATTATGAGCTATGCAAGCGTGTCGAAATTTTCGTTGAGTATCGAATTTTCTGTCGACCAGAATTTTACTTTCGATGGTGTAGCGAAGTGTTAGAAAATTGTTAAAAATGTATGATTTTGTATATGTTTTCTTACATTTTGGCGGCTAGACACTAATTTTAAACAATTTTTATTAATTTCATGCAGTTCTAACATCGTGAATACTAAACACAAGCTCGAAAGGCTGGTTTTACTTGTGAAAGAAAATCCCAATACTCTGTTGGCGCGATCTCTGAGAACAAAATCGTAGCGCTGTTGATAGTTTTAAAATATTTTAAATAGATTTGGCTCACAAACGCCTCTTTAGATGGTCGGAACTTTTTAATGAATCTGTAGACAAATTTCTTAAATATATTTTATATCAAAATATATTCGAAAGACTAATAAACTTAAACTCTCTTAAACATTTGCTACTCCTGGCCAGTTTACTAAGCTCTCATCCTCTGACGAATCGTTGAACCAGAACTCGTTGTACTCATTTTACCACGTTTTTATAAACTTGCTTTCTTTTTTACTTCATTTTAATTAGAACAAATTTACATAAATATGTATAAGCACACTATTTAGTTTGCTCGATTTGTAAACAAAGCTTCTCAGCGGTGAAAAATATACTATTGTGAACAACCTAAACGAGCGAAATTCACAATAGCGCTATTCTTCATCGAATGAGCGCCATAATACCAAATGAAAATTCGTTCGCTCAGCACTTTCGACCACAGTCGAAAATCGAATGCAACTCATAATAGGGGCCTCTGTTTCAATCTGTTCAAACGCTCGCATAAGGCAGTACCCGAAACGGCCAATGGTTGCATATCGTATTAATACAAATGTTTTTGAGCCTTGGGATTCATAGACTCCAAGATAAAATATACAAAAGAAACCTCTTTGTGTTCTACCTAATTATTTTATATCTTGAGTTCGGCGCTTATTTTTAAAACATTCGAAATGGTTACCTGGCTACCTTTTCATCTTTGCCGCAATAAAATGTTATTTTCAAGAAGGAACTTAAAGTTAACACCGATGTGCAATAGACGGTCATCGATTGGATTGTATATGTCTCGCTTTAGATTGGACTAGAGGTCAGATCTGGGTTTACGAGACATTTTTGTACCAAGCGATATTAATAGAAGAGTAAATAATAAAGTCGTTCCAGTATTAGTTTACTCTCAAAACTGGAGCAGGCTAATCAATGCATTGACCTAATTTTCTGCATTTTTGAGCAACGAGGGTTAACCCATGGTCGGGCTGTAGCACCAGGGGTACTGCCCTTATGTGATTCTCATAGTCAGCTGTCGCTGCTAGTAATAGACCTACATAAGTTAGTGAAGATATTCATATCGAATTATGCTCAGTGTATTAGTTAGTGGTCATCTAAGCCCCTAAGCCTATTTCGGGTCGTCCATAAATCAATGTCGTCAAGCTCCACTAACGGTAGGCAGAAGAAACGAGCAGTTTCGACGGGGTCGACCAAAGGGAGAAGGGTGTTAGTTGAGTGGGATTGAGCTGACACGTGAAGAAGTGGTCGGTAGCATGTGGGCAGTCTCCACATCCCGGACACTCATTGTGGATATTGGCGTCTGGTCTGGATAAGTAGCTGTTGAGGCGGCTGCAATAACCAGACCGTAACTGGGCCAGAGTAACGCGTGCATCTCTTGGCAGTTGAAGCTCTGTGTATGTTACAGGTGTTGATTAGGCTCCGATTATGGTATTCATAGGTCGACTCTCTATGAATACCGTTGATCACTAGTCGGTTCGTTGTCGGGTCCAGTGGTTGGTCAATATATGTCTGGACCGCGTCCATGAACTCGAGTAGGCGCCCTCTGACGTGCCTGGGGAAGCTCCTCCGCGAGCAGGGGGTCTGTTGGGGTGATCACGACATATCTCTTGTCTGGGTGTTGGGCCGTTGGATTTTCGATTAGAATCAGCGATTATATAAATAGTAGGCCTAAAATCTGCGGCACTGGAAATGGGAGGCATTTTCACAAATATTCAAAGAAAAATACATTACAACTTTCTAGAACTATTAAGGAAGACGTGGCCACACTTGTAGAAAATTAAGTGGTTCAGAAGGCAGATATATTAAGATATGCAGCAATTAGCGTGGAGTACTGAGCTCATGTCAATCATATGGAGAAGAGACTTTGCTGTGAATTTTTCCAAGAAATTCCAACAAAAAATTCTTCAGCTTTTGCTGGAAGCTATATAGTTTTGTACATACATTAGGATGCATCACTCTATGTGCAAAAAAAAAGTAGCTACTGTCCATCGACACTATAAAATCTTTTATTTTTTATAACTTCCGCCAAAATATTTTAGAAAAGGATTGAGATTTATGTGAGCTGAACCTATTTAAAAATACCTACATAAATTGAGTGTTTTATAAATAAAATTAGTTTTAAAAATATTTTTTCCAAAAACTCACCTCAGATGATAGAAGAGTTTAAGTTTAGAAAGTCTGATTAAAAATATTTAAAAATTTTATCAACAGAATCAGAATAATGAGATTTTTGGAGGTATTTTCAAAACGGTGCAGCTCACGTAAATCTTATGTTTCCAAAAAATTTAGACAGAAGTCTTAAAATATAATAGATTTTATAATTCCGGTGAAAAGAATGCATTTTTTTGGTGAGACACCCTAATGTACATATGGTGGTTAGTCTTTAGTTTGAAAAAAGTTTACCTTCAAAAATTTGATATTTTTACTAAGCTTCTATTAAAAGGGCGTCCTATTCTATACCTTTGGCTAGTTAGTCGTTAAAATATTGTTTGGGAATGCAATGAAATATTAATTTAAAGAGAAAATAGCCTAACCCCATATACGTAAATTTGTTTGGTGTTTTATTAAAATGCAAGATATAATCTGTGCATAATCCCAAAAGTGGCAAATTTAGAGTTTGCACACTTTTTTGAAGATGGTATGTACATTAGACTGCACCACTCCCCATACATAAAAAATCGGCATTGTGTTTCCATTGGAATTATAAAATCTATTATATTCTAAGACTTCCACCAAAATATTTCGGAAAAATATTAAGATTTACATGAGCCGGACCGATTTGAAAATACCTCCAAAAATGGAGTTTTTTATGAAAAAAATAGTTTCCGAAATATTTTTATTTTTAACCGACTTCCAAAAAAGGAGGAGGTTATCAGTTCGTCGGAATATTTTTTTTAATTTTATTTTTTTATTTATGTTACCGCATAACTTTGGACCACGTCAACCGATTTCGATAATTTTTTTTGCATAGGAAAGGTAGTGTCTCAGAGGTGGTCCCATACTAATCTGGTTCCGATCAGCGGATCATGAGATATATATATATATATTTTTTTTTATATAGAGTTGAAGTCGTTTTTTTTTGCTAAAAATTACTTGTTATTTTTTCAAATATAATAAGTTTGTAATCCCGTCGGAAAACCGCAACTTTTTTTGGTGATGGAGTCTAATGCACATATGTATGTACATACATAATATCTACATATATATACATATGTAAGATCAAATCGGTCTGTGATTATCAACTTGTAAAATTTGTCACTTAATAAATAAAATAAGCACACTAAACGCTCGGAAAGACGTCAAGCCTACGGCTAACTCAATTATGATGATCAAATTTAATTTACATGACAAATTATAATAAAATACTTTTGCACATAACTATGCATATATATGTACATATATGTATGTGTTAATTTATTTACAAATAAAGACTTCAAATATTTACTTTTCTCAATAAAAAAGACATTTGCCTTTTTATCGCCACTCAAGCCTAAATTTTTTAGCGGTTCCTACATGAAGAGTGGTCGTATGTTTTTGACGTTAATTACTTATCTTAAAAAATATACACACATGCTTAGTCAACAATATGACTTAACACCTAAACACATATTTTTTTTTTGATTTTTAAATTTCATAATTTGCACTCAGTTACATATCAAAGCAACATTTTACCCGCCGTTTTAATATTTACAAAATTTATTGTTTTTTTTTTTTTAAGGAGATGTCTCTTTCAATGGCCTTTCAAGCTTTTATTGTGATGATTACTATTTTTTTATTGTTTTTGGTCATAAAGAAATACTAATTGGTTGCATTTTTTATTCGACAACTTAATAGTATTAACCATTAACTATTTTTCAAATCTTATTTATAAAAAAAAAAAATACAATAAATAAATAAATGTTTTTTTTCTTTTCTTACGTCCTTTGGATTCAATTCCTGTGCAAAATTCTCCAAAACCATATTATATGGCACCCAGGCAAGCAAAGGATTTTTGATGCCATCGCAAATTTCTTTGTGTGTACCTCGCCCTCTAAGTTCACCATTGCGCAATTTGAAGAAGTAATATGTATCCTTATACGATGTACCGTGATCCTTACACATGGTGTCTAGGAAGCTGTCCTATGAAGAAAAAGCATATATGTAGTAGTATACATAGATTATATATTTGCAAATAATAAAAATAATATGCAAAAATAAATAAAGAATTATAAATAATATATAGGTTCAGGATTGATGAGCCCAGATCGAACACTGAACGATACTATGAGGACGGATTTCGTACCGAAAAAAATCAAGATCCCTAAAGAGCAAAATTGGAAACAAATCGTTTATTCTTCCATTGATTTGAAATTTTCTAGTAGAACTAATAAAGAACATGCTTTTTGAAGAATACAAGGATGTTACGAGCTGTGGTCGAAAATTTTCCAAAAAGACGTTAACGAAGAAAAGGCAATATGTTTTATTTTTATTTTTTTATTTCATAAGATAAAAGAGTATTGAGCGCCGCGCGGCTATCCGGACACAAACTGATGGCATAGACTTTCACATGAAATATGCTTTGATATTTTCCCATAGGAGTAAACACCTGGAGATGTAGCTTTGCTGCACAAAATCTATCTTAAATATATTTTCAAAAGCGATAATTTTACGTTCATAGGCCATTTTTTACGTGAACATTTGTTTAGATCTCTGTATATAAAATAAAAGTCCGAAATTACGTATGAAAAGCCTAACTTAAAAACAAATTCACGGAATTTCACCAAATTTGGACAGCACATTCCTTACATCCATGCGAAGATCAACGCTAAAGTCAATATATTCAGAAAATCCGTAATTATGATCCGATACAATCGAAATTCAAAGTGTAAACTCCATATATGAAAAAATAGTTCGACAAAAATGTATCCGCTAGGTGGAGCTGAAGTCGAGATATTTAGAAAATTCCTAATTATGATCCGATTCAGGTAACATTAGAAATGTATATTTACGAATAATGAATTCATTAGGCGACGCTCGAATTGATATTTACCTTGATATATATCTACGGCACAATAGACCTACCGGTCGTAGAGTTACAACTATTAATCTATCTATCTATATTTATGTATATAGCTATCTAATCTAGTAGACATCTAATAAAATAATATATCTATAGAGTGCTTCGAGATTTTTTACTCGACAAAAAAAACGGTAATTTTTAAAGACTTGAAACTTGCACTTTATAATATTAATGATGAAACCTGGTGATAAGAAATCAAATGTAGAAATTTTAAATTTCGATGAAAATTTTCTTTGTATTGACTTGTTGCATTTCCCCAGTTATATATAAAATTAGAAAAAAATTGATTCTTGCGGTTTTTGCAGTTCAATGCACCATATTTTTTATAAAAATAAAATAAAAATTTTATAAATAACTAAAATCGTCAAAACTCCATGGTATGCATATTCTTGACGCTGATTGTATTGTTATACAATGAGCGCGAGGGTTGAGATATGTATGTATTTACTTTGTTGCTGGTACATACAATGGTGGCCCAGGGACCCATTTATACGAAAAAAATCGTAAGAATATGTTCCGATTTGTTTCAAATTTGGCACGCAGATAGTAATAGATAAATTAATCGTTATTTTTTGATTTTTATTTTTTCGATCCCCACTAATCGTTAAATTTGGATTTTATCTGACAAAAATAACCATTATTTGGATTGTTATTTTTTTCGACCATTTTTAGCCATTATAATGAAGACTACATTTTTATGGCCGTTTAATGACCTAAAAAATTAATCTGAAAATAACGGTGATGATCGAAAAAATAACGATACAAAATTTGTTGACCAGGCACAATCAAGATTTCCTGAAGATGACCTCAGATTGAGGTCGAAACATCGACAATTTAAATATCAATAGAACGAAGTTTTGCGTTTTATTTAATTGCTGGGCCTTGTTAAAAATGATTCATAATTTAAAATTTAAAGGCCAACAACAAAAACAAAATACGAAAAAAAAATATAAATTATAAAATAACGGTAAAATTTGATCGTAAACATATTTATCCAAATTTAATGGTTTAATTATGAATTTTATTATAAAGATCACCGTTACAGTCCCTGCCATGATAAAAAAAAACTTTACAAGGTAAAATCATTGAGCTCTAATCTAATATAACGTTTGCCAGCAGTAAAATTTTAAAATTAACAATTGTGAACAATTTGATTTTTTTTATTTTCAATTTTATATGATTTTAAAATGTTTGCAAACGTCAGAAAAAAATCATGGCCGACGAATTGAGAGAATGATTTTACCTTCTAATGTTTTTATCATGATAAAAACATAGCAAGGTAGAACCGTTCTCTCAATTTGTCGGCCATGATTTTTTTTTGAAGTTTGCCAACATTTTAAAATCATATAAAAGTGAAAATAAAAAATTGAAATTGTTCGAAATTGTTGTTGCTTGAGATTGAAAATGAAAATGTGTGTGTGAGTTTGTGAGTAAATTTAAAAATTAAATTGTTTGGAAACGTCAAGAATTTTAAAAGTGACTCTCAGCGGTTCTACCTTACTATATTTTTATCATGGTTTTTATCATGGTCCCTGCTTTTTTTCTAAAAATTTTAAACAAATGCCATAACCACAAATTTTCTTTCACTTTATGCTAACTTTTTATTAATGGGTATACATATGTACAACCACACAGAGATATTGATCAAAATGGTCAAGACGGCATACTCCACGCAATTATAAAAACAAGACGGACAAAAAGAATTAGAAAAACACAAACAATTTTCTTATCAATACCATTTAGTGATTATAAAGAAGCCTTTAAAGGTATTTAAATCCGCTGGTGCATACATATCTATTCATAAAAATCAGGTGAAATCATAATAAATGGCGTCAATTAATTGAGTAGATAAAGCATAGCTAAATATGTGCACACTTACGTATGTACATATGTACATTTAATCAGTATATTTTTTTCTTATAAAAATGCCGGTTACACTGCTTTAAGAAAATAAATAGTTTTGAATTAGCCTATTTTTATAAGCCTTTTTAAGAATATGCAAATATCGTACCCTAAATCAAAAACAGTCACAACTGAAAAAAAACCTCAAATGTTCTGCAAACGAAAAAACAGTGTGGAGTCGATGCACGCGACGCAAGCAGAACAAAAACAGTCTTAGGGCCGGTTGCTCAAAGCCTGGTTGACACTAATCACCAGTTAACATCGTTATCGACGTNAAGCAGAACCAGCAGACACCGTGTTAACGATGTTAACTGGTGATTAGTGTCAACCAGGCTTTGAGCAACCGGCCCTTAGTAGTGTTTTTCCAGTTAAAGAAGATAATAATTTCGGCGGACGATAGAAATAGGATCCGTTAACTCTTTTATACAAAAAAATCAATTTTGAAAAATTTCGAGTTGTGACTGTTGTGATTTAGGGTACGATGTGTACCTAGATATGTATGTGCGGACATTTAAAAAAACACCTTAGCTAAAGTTCGGTAATTTTTTCTACAAACCACGGAAACGTTAAGTTATTTTAATTTTTAAGGTTTAAGAGACTATTTCAATAAAAGTTTATCGCTTATTTACTAGAGCAGTGTTATAATCAAAAAACAATAACTTTTTAGAAAATGTTACAATCAAAACAGAAACACCCAAAATAACTTAAGCGTTTTACCAAAAGCCCCAATGACCAATATGTACATTAGACTGCATCACTCCCCATACAAAAAAAAATCGCTACTATTTTTCCATTGGAATTATAAAATCTATTATATTTTAAGACGTCCACCAAAATATTTCGGAAAAATATTAAGATTTAAGTGAGCTGGACCGGTTTGAAAATACCTACAAAAATGGAGTTTTTTATGAATAAAAATAGTTTCTTAAAGATTTTTTTTTTGAAAAAATCCCCTCAAATGACAAAACGGCTTAAGCTTAAAAAATTGCAGAAAAATATTTAAAAAAATAACTTTTGAACGGAATCGTAATGAATGAGATTTTTGATGCTGTTTTCTAAATTTTTTTAAAGATTGGTATAACAAAAACTTGAATAACTGAACCAAAACTCTTCCGATTTAGACTTAGGAGGTGTCATTAGAAAGGTATTTTCTCTACGTTTTTATTTCTTTAATAAATAATAAACTCATTCAAAAGATAAACCAGAAAGGTAGGATGAAGGAACGTCATTCAAAGTTGAATTAAGATGTGTTGGTATTTGAAAAAAAAATATATATTGGGACACGAATAACCTTTTTTTTGGACAGAAATAAAAACAGTGTGAAAATACCTTTCAACTGAGATCCCATAAGTCTAAATCAGAATAGTTTTGGCCCAGTTATTCAAGTTTTTCGTAAATCAATCTTTGAAAAAAAGTAAAAAAACAGCATCGAAAATCTCATTCTTACGATTCCGTTTAAAAGATTTTTAAATATCTTTATGCAGATTTTTTAAGCTTAATCTGTTCTGTCATCTGAGGGGACTTTTTGCAAAAAGTTCTTTAAGAAACTATTTTTATTCATAAAAAACTACATTTTTGGAGGTATTTTCAAATCGGTCCAGCTCACTTAAATCTTAATATTTTTCCGAAATATTTTGGTGGACGTCTTAAAATATAATAAATTTTGTAGTCCCGGCGGAAAAACAGAAACTTTTTTTAGTGATGCAGTCTAATGTACATATGTATAAAAAATGTATGCATGTAACACACATTCGTCACAATTTCGAAGTTTAAAAGTTTAGTAAATTAATATTATTTGGCGTTTTCATTGCTAAGGAAACTAGTTTTTCAACGAACAAGCGCCGATGATCGCATTTTTCGAATTGTTTTTTTCGATTTTTTTTTTTTATCTGTTGTATTGTGTCATTGCCGCAAATGCATACAGTTTTGAATGCACATTTCAAAGTATGCATGTGCATACAAATGTATGTATGCACGATTTTGTGCGTCTATGTCATGTATTTCTACCAAATATGGTTTGTTCTTGTTAATGAAGAATCTATTTTTGGCTGGCGTGAGGTGATTTGCTGTAGTTTTTCGTTAACAACAGCATGCATTGTTGGGTCACGGAGAAGAAAACTTGTCTGGTGACCTTAAAATTTTTAAAACACTGAAAATTAATTTATTTTGTTTATATATTTTTTGTAGTAAATAGTTAATGTCTTAATTAGTGAATGGCAGAGTCGTTATTTGGTAATTTAGTAGCTAGCTTACATAGATGCATGACTTAGGGTAGTCGAAACACCAGCTATTTTTGTATGAAAATAGCTCTTTTTTATAAGTGAAATATACCACCAATCATCTTTAATTGTTTTATTGGCTATCTCATTTAAATGGGGCCTACCCGCTCATGTAATTGAAGCATGGTTGGGCTCGACAAAACTGATTCGTAACGAACTGCCACCCAGCCCCGAGGGGATGTAACAACTAGCCTGGAAGGACGACGCCCACCACCGGGACATAGTGCGGTGTAGATGGAGTTACCAAGGGAATCGAGGTACACTCTGCTTCAATTTACAGATGTCGGACTGAAACAACCATTTCAACGGCTACTTCATCGTTCCCACGAGAGTCGGGTCTGCATAAGCGGAATGACCCAGATTCATATCTGGCCAAGGACTGCAACTCCAGCATCACTCCCCAAAACCCCTCCAGTATCTTCCTTCAACGCGTAAGGTTCCTTGGCCTGAGGCTCTCGCAGTAGGCTGGCGAAGATGAGAGCAACTGACGCGATACCTTGGGAATGGGTAATTGATAATATTGCAATAACAGCGAAATTCTATTCGAATACCCGGGTCCGCGGAAGTCGACGAATAAAAACGAACCAAGCCTCAGCTTCCTGGACCATTAGTTGAACTTAACGACAACGATTGAAAGATTAGCTAATCAAGGCAGAGCTAAGTACGCAATAAAATAAAAACAACAACCAGCGAGAAAGGTCTATGTACATTTCTCTTGGCAAGAACAGAACCACTACAACAACATGTTATAAAAAAATGGATGAATAGAAATCAGGAACATCACTAAATTTTATTCGGCCGCGGTGAATCTTATTTAATTTAAATTTACTATGTCCTTATTACAATAGATTTTTGAGCTTAGGGCTTGATAATAGCACTATGCCTAGAAAATATGTATATTTTTTAATGCGCATGAAAATATTTTTGAATTAAATTTAATAAAATCCACTTAACTTACCTTCTCTTTAACGGTCAACGTTGTGGCCAGCACTTTGCAATTGGGATCACCTTCCAAAGGATTAACATGCTTCTCAATATCCGCCAGTAACATTGGTTGGGTGCGTATGCAAAATGCATCATTCTCTTCAAAAGCATTGACTGTAATGCAGCGCCATTGCAGCCAAATTAGCAGCAAAGTGAACACAAAAATGGATGAACAAAAGGATATGCTGCCAGAGCAACACATTTTACTGCGATACTGCGACATTTTACGACAGCTTGTAAAAGGTTAATAAATTTCGTAACAAATTTTAAATAGGCGCTCCTTTTTTTTAAGTATATACACTTTCTTAAATTTGGTTTTAATATGGCCGGTGTTGAATATGCACCTGATTATAAATTCAAACACATTTCACAGCTCGTTTGCTGTTGTGTATTAATAAATGCAAAATACTAATTTCCACCGACTCAAAGTGTTTAAGTTTTAAGAGAAATTCGCACAAACCCGACCGCGCATTTGCAGCGCAAAAACTTAACTGAAATTCAAATTGCCAGCAACCGAATTTGTGCGCGTATATTGTAGAGTTTGAATAAAAAGCTGCCAAATGCGCTGGAGCTAGTGGTGATGTGTCAGCTTAAGCTGTGATAGCAACAGCGCAGTTAATTATTCGGTTGTTAAGCAGCCTGTGTCAGATATATGTAAGTAGTGGACAGCTTCAACTTCACTATTAGCTACTAACTGCAAAAGCTTTCACTTACAAATTACTGATTTTTATTTTATTTCTAAAATAGGAATTTTTATATGTAAGTACTACATATAAAATGTTAATGGTTCGGTAATCTCTTTGCAGCACAGATGGCGTGCCGTATAGAATATCAACTAATCGGGAAATGCCTTAAATAATATAAGATAAGATAATTCTTTTAGCATTGATTTTGATTTATATAGAGCTGAGCTATTTATTGGCATAATTTTTTTAAGCGTTCGATTTGGTACATACGAGTATGTAATCAACATTTCATGAGATGAGCGTTTATAAAAGCAAAAATGAGAATACTTTCATTTAACGTTATCTATTTACTATTGAATCTGCTTTTTAAAAGATTTAAAATTATAGAGAAAATATTTATTGATTTCTTTAAAACGCGAAGGTTTTTTGCGGTTTAGTTAAAGCTTCAAAACTAATGCGCGGGGAACTGTTTTTATTGTTTTAAATAAAACTCTTCTTTAAACTTTCGTTTTGTTTCAACATTTGTTTGTATTAAACGTAATTTAAATTATCACTTGTTAACCGCTGCAGAAATTGTGTCTAACTTCGCTGCAGGCTCATCGGCGACAATTAAACGTTGCTTTTTGATAAAATGTTCAATGCGATTTTCCAAGCTCTCTGTCATATAAAATATTGAAGATATTTTCTTTGTTCGTTTAAAAGCTATGTATCAAGCTTAGTTTGTATACTTATATTAAATGAACAACAAATACTTACCACACCGTTTACGGTTCAAAAGCTGCTGATATTGACGCGGACGCACACCATCTTGCAGTAACCAAGCCTGAGCATTCACTGGCTCTGCGCACTTATGATCTTTTTGGCGTATTTGCTCTAATTGGTGTAGTAAGTCTCGTATCATAGTACTTCTGTAAAGTGAATAAAAAAGTTTATAAACAGATTAATAAAATAAAATAGCTCAAAGACAAGCTTACTTAATGTTGTACTGCGTCCATTCGCCCTGTACAGTTTCAATAAGTTTTTGCAGATGCTCATCACCATATATCCAAGCAGTAGTGTGCTCGGCCTCATCCTCTGCACATGCATCACGTGATGTATTATCAGCGGGCTGTATTGTATGCTTACGATATTCGCAATGGAAAAGGTTTAAGGGCAAGCCAATTGCAGGCGTATACTGTGGTTTACTGTAATAAAGTATGCATGTTTCAAATAAAAGATCTAGCCAAACATACATAAACACCTGTATACCGTCACCATCAATCCAAAAACCCGTATTTGACATGCTCACGAAAACGAGTTTTTTTTTTAATATTCCGTTAGTTGGCTCTCAGATACACATGTAAATGCATATTCAAAGCCGTTAGTTAGAAAATATGATAGTTTTTACTAACTTGAGAGATCATAAATCGTTTCCTTTGTATGTACATGTATTTAAAAAGTTGTTAGCTTTTATAAAACTTAAAATTTGTCAAATAGGTCTTTTGTATTGATAGTGAAGCCACTTGGCAGCTTACCATGGATTTTTCTGTACGTCCAGTAATTCATCTATAACCTCGGGCTGCTCCTTGCCTTCTCCAATGAGCAGCAATACCGCCATAATGCAGCGTATTTGATGCCAGAGGAAGGCATTAGCTCTTATCTCTAACATATACATCGCATAACCTATAGGAATGCACAAAAGTTATTAGCTGAAACGTTTTGATGTAGATACTATTTTTAATAATTTACCGTCTTCAGCATTCTTATTATTCTGTTCTACCTCACACCTCCGTACACTAGCTTTAAATATTTGCCTTATGTAATTTGTCACGCCATTATTAACATCCATTTTGCAGAAATTTCGAAAGTCTGTATGCCTTGCTAACAGTTCACATCCCTTCTGCATCGCTTCTATATTTAAATCACCTATTGGAAAGTAATAACGATATGTACGCTCGAAACAGTCAAACCGTGCGCTATACACTGGGCTACGCAGAGGCATCCATGCCACCGCTTGTATACTGCGCGGCAATACGCGATTCAAGAGAGAACAGTAATCAATTTCATTGGCTAATGATTCAGTCTTCAACTGCTCATCTGGTGGAAATTTACTACGCAAATCTATGGAGATTACTTGGCAAAATGCACTCACTTCTTTATCTGTTCTGCCACATCGATGGTAATTTGCGGATTCGCGTGACTGAATAAGGCAGGTGCGAATTAGCGCTTGGAATAGATGGTGCTCTGAAGATAGGCATGTAGTTAAACGGCATGTACTATGTATAACGAGCGGTCTCTGAGTGACTTACCTATTGTAGCATTTGAGTCTTCCTGTACTGCCAAACCGTGATAATCCCATCCGAAATAGAGGAATTTTATCAGAACATGTCGTTTGTAGCTCCTGCGGTTAAACGTTTAATTTCTATTTAAATACAATTACAATCGTTAGAATAAAATTTTCTTACTTATTAAAGTCGAATTGGCGTTTTTGTTGTACTTTGTTGGGCTGCAGCACAGGTTCCGGCGCTCTAACCGCTGTTGACCTTTCATGGGACTCCAACTGGGCGAGTTGTTCGTAGAATTCGCCATCACTTTGACCCAGCTTCTTTTGTAATAAATTCCTAATTTGAAAGTTGTATGCATCCAGTTGTAATACCTTAGATATAAGCTCCTCTTTGCTCCATGCCTGTATCTCTTCCCGGCTTACACGACCCTTTCCTCGTTTGTTTATTTGCACCTTTTTGTCATTCATTATTTTTGGTTTGTTGTCCTGCGAATGAAATTTTTGTAAACAAGCTGTTGGTTTGTTGTCCTGCGTCCCTGGAATTGATTGTTTACCACATATGTAGGTTGAAAGCGAGTGCTTTTTTGGGGTTTCGTGTTGAGGAATTTGTGGAACTTATGTAGGTTGACTGAGAGTGAGAAACTATGTGTACATAAAGTAAAATTATTTTTTATATTACAAAATATTGCTATAATATATACCTCTGTACCCTGTACAGATCGTTTACATTAAATTTGTATAATAAGGAGATGAATTTTTTAACAAGAGCCAATACAACCGTGTAGCTGAGTTCGCCATTTTCAGGGCACACCACATGCTTTTCTCTTTCTCTCCCATATGCAAAAGGCATAAACCAACTAGCTGTCTCATGTGCACAAGGTGAAAGACCACCATATTGAATTTTCAGCGAGTTAATTGTGACGCGAATGGATTTCGCTGCGTTGAAAAATTAATATTTAATGTGGAAAAAGTGCAATTTTCCTAGCAAAAATATTAAAAAAATTGAGTTCAATGAACATTTAATACATAAGTGGCAAAAGTAAGTAGCGGAAAAGTCGAAAAGTGCGTGAAATTTGCTTGTGAAAATTGTGGCCAGCGGAGCGCTACTTGAAAGTTTCCATGCATATATATTTCACAAAAGTGGAAGAAGAAGAAGCCATAGGCAATTAAAAAGTTATATGAGCATAGAAAAGTAGCACGGCAGGAAAAAGCCAAACAAACGCGCTGGGCATACGTGCTGCGTGGCGTGTTGGTTTATTGAAAGCAATCACTACAGAGGTGCGGGTAAAAAACGCTACTAGCATCTGTTTTAAAGCCAAACGTCTATCAAACAAAAATTAAAAACTTGAATAGTTTTGTGGCATAGTAATTGCCTTCTTACTGTAATGAGTGTCGCTGCAATGACTATGGACGATCAAAGACCTTTGATGAACAGTTACGATAAATTGTCCAAACAATACGATCAAAATTTACACGGCAATACCGGAGTAGGTAGTGGAGTTGGTGGCAACGGTTTGGGTGTGGGCGGTGCACCACCATCTGGACCCGCCTCGCCAACACCATCCGGGAGCGAAGAGTTGCAGCATCAATACCATCATTCACATCATCATCATTCCCATCATCATCATCACCATCACTCGCGACATATTATGCATCAACATGCGCCACATATGTCAGCGTCTGAACATCAGCCACCATCGCCGCCGCCAACTCAGCAACAGCAGCAACTTTTGCACCACCACAATCAGCATCATCAGATACAGCAGCAGCAGCAGCAACAACAATTGCAGCAGCAACAGCCAGGCACAGTTGCAGAGGCTGTTGCTGCTGCCGAACATCGGCAGCGGTTGCTCGAAGGTATATATTGAATGAGAACTTTAATAAACTTATAGATTGATAAAAATCAAACAGACAAGTATGAACAAAGTAAAGAACGTATGATACAATGCTCGGTGTGTGTTAAAAAATAATGTTTTATTTTGCAAAATATTTTTACATATTTTTACTAGCAAACAATGTTCTTTTACTTTGATTTCTTTTTTAAATTGTAAACATTTTTCTGTACTGACATTTGTACATTAAGCGAGTTTTATAGACCAATACTCGATGCAAGTTAGCTAGCTGTGACACTAATCCATAAATTATGGACTAGTGCAGCTAAACTTGTGGTAAGTGCGGAAAGTACGAAGTGTAATACGTGGAGCGTGTGTAATGATTGCTTATGAAAAACTCAACAGATGAATCGTACAGCGAACACTCTTTTTGACTCTTTCAGAACATTGCTTTCGAATACTTATGAATTTAGTAGAGTGATGTGTACTAAAAACCAGATAAGATGCAGAGACATTGTAATAAAGGTTTATTGTAGCTCGTTGGAAAGAGTATCGAGTGTAAAAGAAAAGGTAAAAAAGAAAAATATAAGAAAAGCCTAGTGATATAAAAACTGTGCAAATCAAGAAGAAAAGAAGAACTACGAATAAGCAAGTGCATGAAAAAGAAAAAAATGTGGCATTTATTTCTCTACTGTTGTGTTGAATGCACAAAAGCATGAACGAAATATGTAAAGATGGCAAGTGTATAAAAGAAAGAAAAATGCCTGCTATAAAAAATCCATATATATATATTTTTTCTAAGTGTATTACCAGCGCCATTATAAGGAAAAAATTTACTTAATTTTCTTCTATACATATCTTAATTCAGAAATTAATGTATTTATAGTAAACCATCCACTATTTTATAACAATAAAAATTATGTAAAAAAATAACAACGGTCATTGGTTGTGTTGTGAACGCCTTTCCTACGAATCGTCGTCGGAGACATCCTTTTCGCCGTGTGTGCCGAGTTTTGCTGCTATACAGCTCTTCGTCCGTTTGTATGCTCCTGCCACACCCACGGTCATTTCTCTATTACCTTATTGGTTATTCAACCCTGTTGAATCAAATTCTCTTACAACTGTTCTCCAATATGCCGCGTCACCTGTATTCAATATATGCGGAGACTATTTCGCAAAAATCTATTATGAAAATGATTTGAAAAAATGAAAAGAGCCTGTTATAAAATAATAAAATAATATATGTCCGCCCTGTGCGTATAGCCAACAAAGAAAAGAACTTAAAAATAGTGTTTTTTTTTTTTAGAAATTGTGCTACTTTAAATATAAAGCACATAATAAAATAAAAATTGTAATAAAACTGTTTTAAGGGTTTGGCTCATAAGTGTGTGGTGAACGCGTAAGATAGGCGAAACCCAAAAATTTATAATAAAAAATGTTGTGCAAATGGCAAATATTTAAATTAGCAAAAAATTGTTTCTTGGTAGTTTTGGTATAGAAAATTGTCCATTCCTGGTATACGCTACTTGGCATTAAGCAATTATAATAAAATGTAGAAAGTTTTAAAAATATACTTATTTTCACTTGTATTCAATAGAATGTAGTATATTTCTAAAATTCAGAAAGTAATTCAACAGTTTTCTATGCAACTAATACCAAAACAAAATTTGCAATTTTAAAATTTATAATTTTTACAAACACTTGTTTATGAAAGAGCCTAAAAAGTGTAAATATCAAAGTTGTCTGAAAAGCGTCAGAAAAGAGTGTGGGTTGTCGATGCAATTGTATTCTTCCAAATGAAATATAAAAGAAGAAAGCATGAAATAAATTTGAGTGCAAAGAAAGTATGTGCATTAGCATTTTGAAATGAAAAAAATCGCTTTCAACCCAAAGTATTTGTTATATATCTGTTTATATAATTAAATGCAAAATTAATGGCTTGGCATACAGGGAAAAACTGTAAATAATTGCAGTGCACTTGTGCGCGTAATATAAATCTTAAAAAAGTTCGTTGCGTGTATTTGTGTATTTCAAAAAATAATTCAGCAGCTAAGTTTTTACTAAACTGCTAATGCCGAAAAATATTGGCGTTTAATTCGCGTCGTAATATACGTTAAAATTCGATCTGGTCTGAATGATCTGTTTTCACACTTTTCAACACTGAGCTGACCGTCTTTGCTAGACAAATTTATATACACGACGTAACGAAACGCAACGAACGAAAGAAGCAACAAAATCACAAAAGTAAAATGCCAACTCCAAAATCACGAAATCTGCGGCAATGCGCAAACAAATGTACCTTGTTGCACACAGTATTGGTATGATTTTGTATTAAGTTCCATTTAGCAAAAAAAAAAATAAAATATGTACATAAATATTTTATATGTAACTTGTAACTATTATGTACACATGAATATATTTATTTATATTAGAATTATGTTTCTACCAATTATTTACATATCCTTTTAAAAATTTTTAAAATTTTCATCCCATACTTGTATAAATATAATTTACATGTATTTAAAAAATTATCACCAATATGTTTTTAAAACAAATACTTCACAAACATTATTAAAAATTATAAATTGTAACATCTTTTCGCCGCTAATACAGATGAAATTGAGAGTCTCAAACTGGAGCAGGCGCGCCTATCGCAGCAATGTGTTGATGCACAACGTCGCGAAAAAATACTCATGCGTCGTCTGGCCAACAAGGAGCAAGAATTTCAAGATTATGTGGTGAGTTGGCAAAAATTGTATTTAAATTATTCCAAAATGCTTAGCACAAACTCGTTTCAGAGTCAAATTGCGGAATACAAAGCTCAACAAGCGCCCACATCATTGGCTTTGCGTTCCGCTTTGCTCGACCCAGCTGTTAATTTACTCTTTGAGAAGCTTAAGAAGGAACTAAAGGCTACCAAGGCTAAATTAGAAGAGACTCAAAATGAATTGTCAGCTTGGAAATTTACGCCAGATTCGAATACAGGCAAACGCTTAATTGCCAAGTGCCGTTTGTTGTATCAGGTAAAACCTGGTTTTTGGAAAATTTAGCAACACGTCCTTATTTTCATTTCTCACTTTATTAGGAAAATGAAGAGCTAGGTAAAATGACCTCCAATGGTCGTTTATCTAAACTAGAGACTGAATTGGCAATGCAAAAGAGCTTTTGCGAAGAAGTAAAAAAGTCACAATCAGGTAAATAATCGAAGAAATACAAATTTTACTTCACAATGAGATTTGCTAACGGCTTATTCTCTTCTTCCCGTATGCAGAGGTCGATGATTTTCTACCTGAATTGGATGAAGATGTAGAAGGCATGCAAAGCACAATCCTATTCCTCCAGCAAGAACTCAAGACCACCCGCGATCGCATACAAACATTGGAAAAGGAAAATTACCAATTAAAAACCGGTATTATGGACAGTGAGAGTATTGTGAAATCCGAGGTTACAGATGCGCTTAATGTCAGCGATGCCAATCATCCCTCAATGCACAGTGGCCTGAATGGCGCTGTAGACCCGAGCAAGTTGTCGATAAATGCTGCCGAAACCTGTGCCATACCCTATAACATCGTTGCCACAAGCAATAATACCATCAACGCCAATTCCAACCCCACTAACGCCCTAACTACACTGCACAATACGCATACACTTACCAACGAATTGAAATATGTCGCTGCTCGTCCGCTGGAGACCATCGATGAAAACGCTTGTGTGCGCAATTATGCAGCTACTAACGAATACTACAACGGTAATGAGGATCAGCAGCAAAAACAGCACGTCCCAATCCCAATCCCAGCGGAAGTTGACGCTAATACTAGTTTAAATTCATTCAATGCTGCGACAGTTCCTGGCAGCATGCTGCGGACGGTGGCTTCGCGCAAACGTAACTTTGAATTCGGCGATCCAAATGAAAATCAGCCTATTGCTTTGGTTGCAGCGCCTGCTACGCCAATACATGTAACAGCGCCACGCACTCTGCCACCGAAGAAGTCCAAGTTGCGGCGTGCTTCCGTGCAATCCAATGATATGAACGAGTTCGACACCGTTAATGTGGTGAATGCGGTTGTTTCAAATGCTCCAATGTTAAGCGGTGGCAATGGCGGCCTGGCGGCGATCGATCCACTAAGTATCGTTGATAATGCGGTGGTTGGCATGGCGAATGAGGAGCATCCCAGCGGCATGGCAATCGATGATGCGGCCATAGATGGAAATGCGGGTGGTGTTGCGTTGCGCATAATGACGCGAAGGCGCTCCGTGCGCCAGCAACAAAATGGCAATATCGGTGGCGATAGCAATCACTAGGCGTAAAATGGCAAAACGCTCGAAATAGAGCTAATTATAAATGCATACAATATAACTACATACATACTATATATAAACTAAAATATATATTTTTTATTTCAATTTGATTGTAAAAGTGTTTTAACAAAATACATACATCAGCAGAATTTAATGATGCTAAGGGAAAATCAAAACAATAACTGAAAAAAAACGAAACAAATTAAGTAACCATGCAGCAAAATAGGAAATATAAATAAAAATTTAGATAAAAAATATAAATGTAAATCATGTGTACTTTATGAAAATTAAAAGCAAAAATGTACGTTAAGCCGTTAATGATGATAAAGGCGCACGTTATATGTTTTTCCTCTGAACAAAGCTATTTATAACTTAGCAAAAGAAAATGTGCAAATTATTTTATAAAATTTGCATAAATAATGTATTGTTTTATTTACTTTAGCAGCTATATACATACAAATGTGTTATGAAAATAAAAACAAGAAAAATCATTGGAAAATAACGTTTACGGTACTTTTAATGTGCAGTTTATTAGAATTTAGTTGCTTCAACTGAAAAAAACATGCATGAGATTTTTGTAGTGAGATTGAAGCCTTGCTTCGGTATGGCATTGGTTGCATTGCCTTTTTGATAAGGAACGAGCTAAAAAATACAAACATACATACAACTAATTTGTTTAAATTAAGTGAATAAATAATCAGGTTTAATACAAAATACTTACTGATTTTCATTTACATGGAAATGTGCAGTCGAAACTCGATAAATGGTATGAGTTTGAAATGGGTCGTTGGAAGGCTAAGTTACACGTAACAGAAATCAAGGTTGCCGGGATGCCGAGTTAGGGAGTGTTTAATGGCTCGATTACGGATGGCAACCGAACTTCAGACTAAAAACTATTCACACTCATTTATTTAACTAGAAAACGGCATTAGTGGATAGACGATAATCGACCAAGAGTCGTTTATCTACTAGTCGACACTCGTAAAAGGGCTAGGTATAGTTGCTATTCATAATATACATTTTCATTTCAGTGGTGTTGCCCATCGGAAACCCAACTGAGGTTGCGTCGCCATTCAAAATCGACGCAATTTTTTATTTTTTTTTCTGCTTTAATAGTCTTCAAAATCGACACCGTCAACAACATTAAATAACATTCATAGATAGGCACCAGCAACTTTTTGTTCCTTTTTGTGACTATTCATCGCCTGAATTAAGGGTCCCAAGTACTCAAAACCCAATTTAAGGACGAGTCCATCTTAAAGTTAAATTCTAAAAATAGACATTTTACTAAACAACGACCATATGATAAAGCTTAGTTAGCAACAATGAAAACTTGGAAAAACTAACAACAGTTTACATGGAGCTAATATAGGGAAGGAAAGGAGTGTGATGAGGAAATATCGTCAAAATAGCCGCTACAAACTTAAAACTTCTACCACTGCACCTTAAGGACCAACCTGAAATGATTACACAATTCAAAATTACGTGCTGATACTAATTTGGAGCATATGCACGGAATTTATGTGTCTGAGGTCCCACTAAACGAGTCTCGACTGTCACCAAATCCAATGCCAAATCGAATAGGCGCGAATATTTGCATGAAAGGATTATTACAAATTTGTAGAAGACTGAAGAAAAATGAGATGTTTACGAGAGTAATCGCTTTTACGAAAATGACTATAACCGGACTATTTTCCATTGTATTTTTCAATAAAATTTAGTTAAAAGTTTACACGTGATTTTTCGCTAAACTTTTCTTTAAGTGCAAACGTTTTTGTTTCGAAAGTGTCTTTTGTCATTTTCTAACCAAATATTGTTCCATTTAACTGTTTAAAATTTTTTATAGTTTATTTCTATCAGCCAATTATGCAATCAGTTTTTATGTTCTATATTTTTCTGATTTTTTAAGTTCTATTTGTAAATATTAGACTTTTTCAATTGTAAGATNCCAATTATGCAATCAGTTTTTATGTTCTATATTTTTTTGATTTTTTAAGTTCTATTTGTAAATATTAGACTTTTTCAATTGTAAGATGTTTTTTTAATAAATTTTAATTTTTTTATAGTATGTTTAAAAAAAAATCCCGAAAAAGTTGACTCATATTTTTACCTACTTTTCTTATTTTCATATATTTTTTCGTTATTTGCTCAAGAAAGATCCTTAACCCTTTTCTATTTTCCTTGATTGTATTAAATTGTATTTTCTCTTTAATTTGTATTTGATATTCTGATGCCATCGAATTTTATACATATGTTCATATCTCTCAATTAAAACATATTTTATTTTTGCCTGTTACTAATTTATATAAATATTTTCAATATCTTAAAATTGTTTAAAAACGTATATATGTAAAAAATGTAGTTATGCAAAATTCTGTTTTAGTAAAAATGTAGTTACTACCAAAAAAAAAAAAACAGGCTATTTCATAAATCACTCGAACCATTTAGTATGAAAATTATAAAATAAACAATTATTTTAAAAGTCGCAAAGTAAGTAACCCCTATTGTAAATTTTACAAAAGAAATGAAATCTGCAATCTTCCAAACTGGTTTAAGGCTGCAAATGCACATATTATAAATAAAAAACAAAAAAAAAACACCAAATATAACAGAAATAAAATCAAAAGAATTAACTAGACAAAAAAAGTAGTATGTACATAATAGTAAAAAAATTAATCAGACTCTTAGGTAAAAGATAAGAAATAAAAAATAAACTACATATTGTGAATATTTATGTAAATTAATATCTAATAATTTAAATATATTAAATTAATTTGTATATGGAAGCGCATACAAATTTTGAAAAACAATAAACCTTAAAGTTAAACAACNCAAGAAATAAAAAATAAACTACATATTGTGAATATTTATGTAAATTAATATCTAATAATTTAAATATATTAAATTAATTTGTATGTGGAAGCGCATACAAATTTTGAAAAACAATAAACCTTAAAGTTAAACAACATATTCTTTTTTGCTGTGTGCACATAAAACATTTTAACATAAGCAAATATGTGAGTATGTGTTTATGCATAGTCATATAAATATGATAAATGTGTATCTCTTAAGTTATATTTAATGACAGTAAAATTAAAATAAATCTCAATACAAAAACATTATACACATGCAAAAAGATTTTGCTAAAGAAAATCAAATACCGTTGTTAGCGAAAAGTCTTTATAATATTAAGATTATTTTAAGTTAAAATAAGCATTTTATAATGGAAAAGATACAAAAAAAAAATTGAAAGCCAAAATAAACAAAAAAAGTTATAAATAATTTAAAAAAAGTTAAGACCAAATCTTGCAAAAATGTGTTAAAGCAGCACATGCCGTTGCGTTTTGAGAAAAAAACAAATCTTACGTTGTCCTATAATGTTAAAATACATACATGCATGTATGTATGTATATACACATAACATAACCGAACAAAAGTAAAAAAAATATAAAAAATAAACAAAAACAAAAAATTTCAAAACAACAAATATTTTATGTTAACTTTGCTGCGCAAGTCTGCATCTGTTGAAATGAGTCAGGTTGTTAGATGTCGTTTAGGTAAAAAATACTCGAGGCGATTCATTTAAGGTGGTGTTGCCGGCGAAGTTGGATTTTCGCTGCGGTTGTACTGTTTGTTTTGTTCTGATTGCCATTGGGCGCATCATTTGTTAGTGTAGGTTTTTTATTTTAGAGCTACCGCTACCACCTTGTATGAATTCGCCTTGAGATTGTTAAAAAAACATTACACATACTTCATGTAATACATACATATCGCTAGCTTACAGTGAAAAGTTGCTAAGTCCAGTTTTTATGAAAACTCATATTTTGATATAGGACGCAAGAGATATTAAAAATGCATCCTTTCGGAAAGAATTATGGTAAATGTTTTATTTTTTCTAGTTTATATTCAACGAAAGTAAATTTGTTTAGTCCAGTAGAGGCATCGAACATCCGATAGGGCCAAAATAATTCTAAATCTTTTCTAAAGATCGACTCCTTCTGATTCATAAGGAGGTTTGCTTTGCTTTAAACTTTGTAGAAATGGAATCAGCATTTTTTCACTGTAAGCCAGCGATGCATTTCTTGAAATATATACATTAGGGCGGAGTAATTTAATTTGGAAAAAAGTTATGGCATATTCGAATTCTAAGTTCGATTCTAAGCAAAAATGGTGAATAAACTATGTACAAAAAATGGCGTTTGACTCTCCCAATCTTTAAAATCAGAGTATTATAATTTTTTCTGAACGAAATAAATTTTTCGTTTAAAAAATTTGGTGACTTCTTCATACAATATACTACTTTTTCTTTTGAGAACTGTGAGGCTCAAACGTCATTTTCGGTATATAGTTTATTTACCATTTCTGCTTAGAATTATTCGTAGAATTTGAATTTGCACCGAACAAATTACTACGCCCTAATGTATGTACATATCTTTGGCTTAGAATAAAAAGTTGCTAAGTGAATCATTTTCTGAAAGATCGAGCTACCTATTTTATTTCTAACTGTTTCTACTCAGTGATACGCAAATTTGCAAAGTCTAAAATTGTCGCAAAAAATGTAATGTCTCAATGAATTCAACAGTTTTCATTAATATAGTGGAACTAGTTGTGGACTTGTGTTAAAATTTTTGCAAAGCACGTGCTTGAATGAAATGAGTTTGAAAGGTTTTTATTTTTTCCTGTAAAATTCCAAAAACTGGACTTAGGAATATTTCATTAAAAAACTAGCGATATGTAAATATAGGGTGATTCAATAAGGCCGCAGATGTTCGCAATAGGGCCATTGTTGCATGTGTGCCAAGTGGCAACGTCCTGTTGAAACACATTACGGTTATGGGAGCCGAATACGGCACAAAAATAATTTTGCGAATTTTTTCCACAAAAGCTAAAAGATCTTAAACCATTTTAAATGATCCTAGATGTATTAGCCTTGAAACAGCACCCTTGTACTAACATCACACATTTGTAGGATACTTTTCTCGAGATTTTTGCCTCGCAAATTAAAAAAAAAAATTCGTTAAATTTTAATATAATAAAGTACAAGTTTGAAGTAGCTGGGACTAACCGTTAATTTTTGGGTTTTTTTGTGTTGAAGGTGTTACGCATTTTTTCATAAAAAGTAAGTATGTATGTTCGAAACTTTTTTTATAGGGAAGCAAATGAGCAGCACGTTGCACTTTAACTTTACTATACTCGATTTAATGAGCTACAAAACTTCAAGAAAATTTTTTCTAAAGTTTCTGATCAAGAAGCGTGAAATTTCGATGAAATTTTGCAGAATTAATTTTCGTAGTTTTTGAACAAAGTCGGATATTTGGATTTATTTGGGTTTTGTTAGGAAAGGAGCTTTACTTTCATAAAAAAAATAATAAACGAAAGAAAAATAGGCAAACCTTGCTAAAATGTAGAGTCGTTATTTATATTTTGGTCACTGTATATGTTCCTCACTTCGAATCACAGGCATCCAGATTGATCATTTAAAACTGGTTCATAGGTATGCCATTTTAATGAGCTGTTAAGGCGTCGAATTAACGATAACCGAAAACGGGACAAATACAGGACATTGATAGAAATAAATTAATTACCAGGAAAATTGGTCAAAAAAGTTCCGTATAATACAGGACGGATGGTCACCGTACACATATTGGTAAAGTCCATTCGGGTAATAAAAAGTTTTTTATCCTGTCACAATAAGCTTCACTGTTCACCGTAACAGCGTAACCAGCATCATTTTCAAAAAAAGGACGTTCGGATGACGCCGTCAGCCCAAAAACTACACCAAACAGTGACTCGATGTGGGTGTATAGTTTTTTATAGCAGTGGTGCAGTGTTGCTTGTTAGCGTATCCGGTGAAACATGCCGCATCGCTCATGATTTTTGTTTTGTTTTGAAAAATAGGCATCAACCTTTGGATCTCTTTTACGCGTCGTTCAACTGAGTATGGCTCCATGACTAAGTTTGCCAAATCATGTATTACCAATTGTCTGAAAAAATGGTAATATATCACATATAATTGCTGCAAAAGATCTGCATTCTATATGTTTACGTAAATTTGTATATAAATTGCTTTCTAGTCGATCTTATCCAGATTGAGAGTTGGAACAGCTGCCTTCTTAAATTTTTTATCACCAACCTCGTGGGCTTCAAATTAGTTGCTGCAGACGAAGGGTATTTTGTGGCAGTAGGTGGTCATTTTGTCCAATCTTACATTTGGCCCATTTCTACTAAAAAAAAATCTAAAAATTTCCAACGGACATTTATTATCGCAAAAGTGGCAAAAGTGAAAAATTTTACTGCTAAAATTCTCTGCTGTTTTTTCACATAGCACACCACTGTTGTTACTATTCACCTATACAAAGCGCTCTTGTTACCGCTGCTACTGTATCCATTAGCCGCTAGATGACGCAATGAGTAGCAGTTAACCTCTAGGTGAATACGAATTTTTTAATCTGCTGTTTGGTCGTGAGCCGTGTAGGTTTTTGCATGCCCAGATAACTTTTTGTAAATGTTCTGTTAAATTTTTTAATCAGAGTGCACTGAAAACGAAAAATTTTAAACACTATTACAGTATCGGTACTTTTATGAATTTATTTTATGAATAAAAATACAGTTTATTCTCAAACAAAACCCATATAAACCCAAGTCTAAAACTTTGTAGAATACTACAAAAAATGCAAAAAATGTTCGACCAAATTTGAAACTTTTTTCTCAGATGTGTTAGATTTTTTTGAGCACAAAGTTTTATAGCCCATTCAAGCATTTTTCTCAGAAGTGCCAGATTTATTTGAGTATACAATTTTATAGCCTATTCCATTTTAGTCTGATATTGTGCAAGTTTCAAGTGGCTAAAAATTACCATTATTTTAGAATTTTTATCGCCGAAGATGTTGNTTGTTTCGTGGCCTCAATATTACTACAAAGGCCATCTTATTTTCTGCTATTGGCAAATGCCGCATTTTCGTGATTGTTGTCTGCTCTTCCGAATTACTTTTCCTAACTCTTCTGGAACCACATATGTAATTTTACGAGCAGATATGAATCTCAAAGGCGGCGGTACTTTTTTCGTACCTTACACTCGTCTACTTGCAACCATATGTTCAGATACTCACGAGTAGTACGTCGCTCATTGGCAGAGCCAGGATGCGTAGTGGGAGGAGCACTGATCGTTGAAGGCGACTACACGCCTTCAGCTTGTAGTACCAGCGCTTGATCATTATGCCCTCGGCATGGTTACCTCGCAGACAGGCTTAACTCCCTACTTTCATGTCTACCTTAACGTTACTTACCCACTACTTCTTAACGTGGCTATAAGGTGAACGTTGATACCTTTGACTACTTTTATAGAACTAGAAAAAATTCTTGCTTCCGGCGCTTATTGCAATCGGAAGCCTCGCAACGAAAGTCAACCAGTTATGGCTGAAAGCGGCTAGCTTAGTGCGTTATTGGCTGACCAAGTGGTCAAGGTTACTTGAGGCAAAAAGCGCAGTTGTTGGGGCGACAGCAACAAAACCAACAAAAAGGTCATAGCGGCAGCAATGTTCAGCTGTGCAAATGGAAGTGCCATTGGCAATGAACAAGGTTGTTGGAATTGTTATAGAGCTGGCTACTTTATAGGCTCGCACGGTTATTAATTTGTTGAGGGGTTGGTTGGTCAAGAGTTGGTTGTGAGAATGCCATAAATATAATACTGTTATACCATATAAGTATGTATAAGCATTGATTCAGTTTCATTGCACAGGTAAGTGCATATATAACAAATATTTACTATTACAAGCTTTTTAGAAACGATTGGATACGACCAGAATCGATTAAGCGGCTACAGCGTCAATAAAGAAGAAGTACAAGCTTTGTATTTGTTGCGATCAAATAAATGTTTGAGATTAAAACCTTGAAGTGGTTTTTTTTACACAACATTATTCCCACTTCCCTAGTCTACAAGACAATTTTTGTTGGCAACATGTGAGAGTAATAAATTGTAAACCGTATCGCAGTAAGAAAGGAAAAAAAGGTGGTAGATAAAAAAAAATTGTGTTGTTGCCAAAGACATAGTCTAGCGCGATACTAGTGCAGCTGCAGCACAAAAAACTCATTAAAAGTAAAAGTTGCCGGTATCGCTTAAAGTAGAAAGAATGGCGGTTAGAGCAAGAAAAATGTTGGACAGCAAAGGATTTCACTAAGCAGACATTAGGATGTTAAAGAGAATTTACAGGTAGCAGTGGCATGTTGCAGTGTTGGGGAATAGTAATGGTTCAAGCGGAGTTACAGAAAGTGTATGTCAAAGAAGCGTATTTTTTTTTTTAATTCTACATGAAAAGCGATTCGCCTTGGTTCTAAATATAAGATTTTTTTTATAAGAATGAGTGAGAGAAAATGTTAAGGCAAATCGAGCTCTAACCACAATAAAAGGCATAAGAGAAAATTTTCCAAAATTTTATTTTTGAGGCAAATATGTAAAATTTAGAAACAAAAATCTCGCTTACGTCTTTTTGGCGGCTAGGGCTCGGAATTACCAAAAACTAATATTTTCAAACAATGGGGCTAGGAGCTTTCACAAAAAAGCTGTAAATTTTCACTATCACCAACTGACTCGTTTCCACAACAGTCGGCTCTATGTAACCGGAACGACCCAGATGCATGTCTAGTCGCGAACTGTTACAAAGGCAACAAACTCTTTTGGGAATTTGTATGCTGTTACAACAACAAAAACATCACTTATCAACAACTTTTGATCCCCAAATATCAATTTTTTTATTTCTGTGGCAATACAATTTTCTATATATTTTTTTAATTGTTTGTTTGTGACAGAAGATTAAAGAGCTCTACCGCAAAAACTTAGTTTCTTAGAGCTTCCACAGGTTTTTTTTTTCGAAAGCTTCGTAATCATAGAGATTTTCAAGCAATGATTTTAAGTTTTAGTTAGTAAAAGCTTTAACTCTGTTTAAAGGCAGATGTGTTTATATTATGGAAGTAACTGCAAGAGCTTTAACTAAAAAAGGCTTTTAAGAGCTTTCACAAAATAAGCTAAACACTTTCAGTTTTACAAAGATGTGACTTTTCAATAAATATTTTATCATTTGTTGAAGTTTCCTGTTCTATAAATATATAGAAAAAGCTTTCAAGCATTTAATTAGGAGTATTGTTCAAACAGAAGAAATCATGAGGATAAGTACTAATTAAAAATTAGGTTGTGAGAGACAAAAAAAATTTGAAAATTTTATAAAAAGGTTCAAAATTTTAACTATGAAAAGTTGCGATTTTGAAATGAGTTTTTTATTTTATTTTTCACAATGAAATTTTTCAGTTCGCCCATAACAATGACGTTGGCTGTCAAAAGAGCTTTTTGAAATATTACGCGAAAAGCTATGACACGACCATTTCAACTACATATCTATGGCCCTTTCCACGAATATCCTCTAGATTTTCTGAAATTTAGAACACAATGTTTAAGCAAAGCTAAACTATCACAGAAGCTTTTCAAAAGGTGCTCAGAGATTTCGTTTCAAAAGTACATGAAAGCTTTCAAAAGCAGCTTTCATATTATGTTTATGAAAGTTTTCGCTTTTCTATTTCAAGTCAGCAAATAAAGAGTTAATTCTAGAAATAAGAGCCTAACATTGGCTTTAAACACGTGATTTGAAGAGTTTTCGGCCTAAATAATAGTATTAGCGTGGAAAATACCTATGAATATATATATACATATGTACACTTGATAAGTATTTCGCTCGAGCTTTTTTCCATACTGAATGTTCTTTGTCGTCAGAATTGACCACTTCATAGGCACGCTTCAGGATTTTTTAGGCTTGAATCAATTCTGTAAAGGAGTTCTCTCTGTATAACACTGACATTGAATGATACATGCCTTGATAAAGTTAAAGCTTATTTCCAGGGACCGTACCGGTTACAAGTTTTATTATAAAAATCACTCTTTAATCGTTATTAACTGAGTTTTATTTTTTGCTCGGAAAATAATCGTTACGTTTTAAGTTTTATTTTTTGCTCGGAAAATAATGGTTACGTTTTATATTTCGAATATGTTAGTTTTAGTTTCATTTGCTCGGAATAACATTACGTTTTAAGTTTTATTTTTTGCTCGGAAAATAATCGTTACGTTTTAAGTTTTATTTTTTGCTCGGAAAATAATCGTTATTTCTTAAGTTTTATTTTTTGTTCAGAAAATAAAACTTAATTTTTGCGTATGCGTATGCGCTTTTTTGCACTTTTTCTTTAGAAATATGGTTCGCTTTGTTTCTGCGATGGTATCTGTATTTTCATTACCCACTCCACAGTGGCGTTAAAGGTTCAATGCAGCCGCCCCCTGTCTATTCACGCATGCTCATACGCATACGCAAAAATTAAGTTTTATTTTCTGAGCAAAAAATAAAACTCAAGAAATAACGATTATTTTCCGAGCAAAAAATAAAACTTAAAACGTAATCATTATTTTCCGAGCAAAAAATAAAACTTAAAACGTAAACATTATTTTCCGAGCAAAAAATAAAACTTAAAACGTAACCATTATTTTCCGAGCAAAAAATAAAACGTAACGATTATTTTCCGAGCAAAAAATAAAGCTCAAAACATAACGATTATTTTCCGAGTAAAAAATAAAACTCAAAATATAATGATTGAACTTGATTTTTATACGTAAAAATTAAAAAATTAAAATCAGTGCCGCTGAAGGTACTCCGAGTAATAACAAATATATTGGTTTATTCCTTATGCCCGTAGCCTTTCTCTTTCCGCGTGATTTTTTGAGTTGAAATTTCAAAGGATAATCGTTATTTGCGGTCCCTGCTTATTTCAAAGCAAGACCATAAATCTGCAGAGCCTTTTTTAGCTCTAAAAACTAAAGTTTAACGTCAAACTGTAACTAAATTTCATGATTGAAAATTAACTGAGAAAAAAAAAACGTTTTTTCAAAGAAATAGCGACAGAATCTCGTAAAAGCTTTGCACAACAGAAGCTAAACAAATTTTATTAATTTAAATTTAATTCCATAGGTGGTAAAAAAATTTAATAAAACACAACACACCACAATTTTTTCGCTTCCATTTTAAGTATATCTCTTTATTTATTCGTAAAAATTTTGCACATTTTGAATATCGAATATAAAAAAAAAATAGTTGAATATCTTATCTTATAATATTTTCGAAAAAATATGTACACATGCACTATTATGAATGTATGTATTACATACTAGTTAAAAATACGCATACAAAATTTTCAATACTATAAAGAACATTAAAAATAAACTAAGAATAAAAATAAAAAATTCCATGCTTTTCCAAAAATTCTGGCAGTTAGTAAGTTTCTCATTTCCAATTAAAAAAAATGTCGTCGCTTTATTTAATCGTTGTGTGTGTGGCAGTGTTAGTTTGTGTTATTGTGGCAGTTGTTGTAGCATTTATTGCAGCTATTGTGGCTTTGTGTGAGTGTGCCTATACTTTGTGGTGTGTGAGCGTAAATATGTATGTATGCAGGTGCGTGCAAAGGTGTTTGCTTCAGGCGCTTCAACTTCCGCTGCTGCTTAGTTAATACTTATAGCCAGGTCGGCCACCCGGGCCCTGTGGATATTGTGGTTCACCCTCGTAGCTGACATCCGCATGATAGCCAGTCTTCCAGTCGGCTGTATAACGTACGACCTGCGTGCGACCATCGGGCAGGACGACACGATATTCACCAGTCACCACATCACCATTGCTCGAAGCTTTGTGGGCATAGTCGTTGGCGGTTTCAATATCATTGACGGAGTATTCGAAATCGTATGGCATGCCGGGAACGTGGACGTGGCCCTAAAAGAGAAAGATGTGGGTACAGTAGAACAAATAGGTAGAAGAGCAAATTGAATGTAAGGTTAAAAAGCTTAGAGCTTTTGAGTTTTCAACGGAGCTTTTACCAAAAATTACAATTTTTTGAATATTTGAATTTGAATATTTTAAATTTCTATTAAATGAATGATTTTTAGAAAACTCAAATTTTGAATTAAATAAAAGCTTCCTAAATTTGAAGTTAAAGCTCTATAAACTAATTTAGCTATAATTATTATTTTTTCAAATCTTTAAGAACTTGAAATTGAAAATGTTAGGCATTTTAGTTTAATGTAAGAAAAGCTGCAGAAGCGTTTTAGGAAAAATATTGTGAATTCTTGGCAGCTGTAAGCTGAGAGAAAGAGCTTTTATTGTAACCATGGGTTTGTGGAAATAGCTTCGCAGCTTTCGGCTGTTAGCGAATAATACTAGAAAATGTTTGACAGCTTAGCGCTTTCGAGTTCTCAACGGAGCTTTTACCGATTTTTTGATTTGATTTTTTTGAATAACACAAGTTTTTGTTAAATGAATGATCTTTAAAAGGCTCACTTTTTGAACTTTATGAAAACTTCCCACAATTTAAAATGAAAGCTTTTTAAAGTAAATTTATTTTAATTTAAAACTTTAAGAACTTGAAATTGAAAGTCTTAAGCATTATATTTCTTATAAGCTCCAAAATCTCTATAGAAAAAATACTGATTTATTAGCAATTCTAAGCTTAGAGAAAGAGCTTACCATAGGCTTGTAAATAGAAATAGCTTCGCACTTATTCGTTGTTGGCGAATAAAGCCAGAAAATGTTTGAACACTTTGAAGGGAAATGTTGTTAGTTTTCAATAGATTTTGTCTAAAAAAGGACCGTTTTTCTTGTAACTTTTTTAGAAAGAAGCTTTACTAAGCTCTTTCCAGCCAAGACGATTTCAAAATTTTCTATGGAAACTGAAAGCATCGCAATGAATTGTAGGGAGAAAGTTTAGTATTTATAAATCTTTCGTTTTGCAGTTTTAAATTTCGTGCTTTTATCTGAAAGTAAAAGCTGAACGACTAGGATTGAAGGAACGTTGCTCAATGAAATCAGAGCACAGTTGGCCACTTCAAAGACAGGCCTCTTAAGCTTTTTTTTTTAGTTTTTTGTGAATTTAATATACGGCCAGCAGAGGATAAAATCTCTTTTTGGCCACTAGCGAATCGGTGCTTTTTTGGAAAAATCTTTAACATTCAACATTTTTTTGAGCTTTGAAATATTTATGGCAGATGCATTTTATGTGGACGGACACAAGCCAGTAGCGTGCTTCTGCAAAGTGCTTCATATAAGTAGGCTTAGCAAGCTTTTGTATATAGATACGTCTACAACAAATGCATGAAAAACTTTAAAAGCTCTACAGCAGTCACGAGCAAAATCTCTTTCTAAAGATTTTATATGAATGCGCTCACAGTAAAAGCTCTCTCTACTCGTCACTGCGCCACAGACTGGAAAACCATCTCCTTAACAGCAGCGATGTGCTCAATATAAAAGCTCTGCCACCGAAAGCTCTATCTCAAATTCTTTATTAATTAAAAATTAATTATAAATTGGTTAATCTTTATAAATACTTACAGGCTCGCCAGGTCCTGGTGGAGAGGGTGGGCGCTGTGGGCCTGGTGGGCGGGGTCCAGGTCCGCTTGGTGGTCCAGGTCGCTAAAAATATTCGAGTAATATAGTTTAAAAATCAGGGTTTTGAACTAAGTGCTATTCGTTTTAATCGTTATTATTTCTTAGTTTATTAGTTAGTAGCTGTGCAACCAATCGCCAAATTTTGAGTGAGTTTAAAAACAATGACTGATGTTAAGCTGTTTGTTCTTCGATTTCCACATTCTTTTTATAATAACCCGTGGAGGGTTGTTGTTCTAAATTTAAGCGTTTGTGTGAAGTTTTTTTGCCAATCCAATTGCCCACAGTTCCAACTTCCGCGATATTCGTCATGCTGATTGTGATTGGAGAAAACTACGCCACCCTCCATTTCATGATCTTTAGCAGTAACTTTACTTTCTCAGGCATAGGTTGGACTTAGAAATGCCAAAATCCGCAAATCGGCGCCTGTCACATCACGTTTGATAGAATTATCAAAAATTTAATGAGTTCAACGTACTTTTTAGCAAAAGAGTGAAAAGCGCTAAAACCCTTTACTAAAGAAAATTTCGCATCAAATCGTACAAATTCCTAAAAGCAGTTCCCCACCATCAAATAACCGAAATTGACTGCCTACCCTACCATCGCATTGCCCTAAAAGTATTTCACAGCCAAATTAGAAATGCCAACAGTGACCAGTGGCAACGCAAAGCAGCGCAACACCTACACGCCAACAAGAAAAACAAGCACCTTAAAGGCAAAACCACAACAAGTCCAACAAAAAAAAAAAAACAAAACGACAATCGGAGTGGCAGTAAGTAAAGCAATGCAACAAACAACCCATTTTCGGCGCAAGTGAGGTGACCCAAAATGACAGCAAAGTCAACACGCTCACACCGAACGACGGAACAGAATAGCATATATGTAGTCGACTCACAGCAATAGTAGACTTCAACAACAACGCCAAAAACTGAACTAGCAACAAGTTGAAATGTGTCGTAGGCGAATGGCGACATTCAATTGCCGTGTACTTGCCACAATTTGCGGCAATTGCAATGCAATGCAAAATGCGACGAAAAATGCCGGTGCACAGAGTGCATAATGAAAAATTAGCGAGAGAAGAGGTAGTACGAAAAAGTCTCAATACTTTTTTTTTTTTGATTCGCTTCTTTTTTTCGCTTAGGAACCGGAGGTGCGGCATTGTGTATTCGAAAAGAATGCCGCTGCCAACTACATACATAAGAATGCAGAAGTATAAGAGTGTGTGTGTGTGTGGGTTGATAGCCTAAGGAACGTAGAGATCGGGGTGTATGCAGGGGTGGGTGGAGTGAGAGGTAGGTAATCGCAAATACGGAGTGATGTGCACTACTGGCAGCCAGCAGGTTGCGCGCCATGATCGGCAGCTACGTACATATGTATGTGCGAATGTGCAATTGCAGTCAGCAACAGCCTGGTGGAGAAGCTGTGTTGGTAGTAGTTGTTGTTGTATTTTTTTCCATTTCTGTTTCTATGCTTTTTGCGGCAGTTTTAGCTGGCTTGCTGCAAAGGTAACAACCAACACAAGAACACTACTGGCAACTATTCTTTTGCAAGCTGCAGACATCAGCCCGCTGAGCCAGTGTGGCTGCGGCTGATTTTGGGCCATTGGCTGTTGACTGGGTTGACTGAATACCCGATTGGTTGGCTGACTGGCTAACTGGCTGGCTGGGTACTCTTGCCAATTTCAGTTTTGTAGTTAGTTTTTGCTCTTCAGCTTTGTTTTGTTTGCTCTTGTTGTTGTTGCTTTGTGTTGTGCAGCACTTTTTGCCGCTGGTCGCTTTAATTTAAAGTTCAAGAGTTTTTGTGGCACGTCGTGATGTGCACTGGTGCGGGTCTTTGGCAGCAGTAGTGTTGCTATTGTTGTTGTTGTCTTAGCTACTGGCTTGCTTATAGCTAACTATGTATGTACATACCAACGCTGGCGGATATCGATTGCGGGTGCATCACCAAAAAAGTTATGTGTTTGTTATGTATGTACATTGGGGTGAATCACTCTCCATACAAAAAAAAAATGGATTGTTTTTCCATCGTAAATATAAAATATTCTATATTTTGAGATTTCCGTCAAAATATTTCCGCAGAAAAATATGATTTACGGGAACCCGACCGATTTGAAAATACCTCCAAAACTCGGTTTTTATAAATAAGATTAGTTTTAAAAAATATTTGATGCTAAAAATTACCGCAGATTAAAGAAGAGTTTAAGTTTAAAAAGTTTGCACATTTTTTTTTTTTTTAATTTGACAACGGAATGAAAATAATGCGATTTTTGGATGCGTTTTCATATTTTTCCGAAATTTTTTGGCGTAATTAACAGGCAGAAAAAAAAACAAATTGGGAAAAATTGTGGTCCAAAAATCTCAGTATTTTCATTCCGTTGTCAAATTAAAAAAAAAAAAGTGTGCGGACTTTTTAAACTTAAACATTTCTTTCATGTCAGTTAATTTTTTGAAAAAATTATTTAGAAAACAACTCGATTTTTGGAGCTATTTTGAAATTGGTACAGCTTACATAAATCATAACATTTTTCCAAAAAATTTTTTGGGGAATGTCTTAAAATATATTACATTTTATATTTCCGATGGAAAAGCAGTACCTACGGATTTTTTTTTGTATGGAGAGTGCACCCTAATATACATATGTACATATACATACATACATAATAAACAGCAAAAAAAAATTCTTGAGTATAACTAGAACAACCCCTCTACTCGTTTGCCATTTTTGTTTGCAGCATTTTACAAGGTTCTATACTTTTTTTCCAATTTTTTTTTTGCCACTTATTCTTCTTTGAAGTTCTTTTCGCGTACTTTTTCTTAATTTTTCATATTTTTCACTAGCCAATTTTTTCAAGTTTCTTTCTAAACTAAACAAATTTTGTTCTATGTTTTTGCAACACATCGCCTCTTCGCCTGTTTCTTCACAAAATTTTACATTTTCTAGTTTTTCTCACTTTTTACAATTTTTTTTTTTTTGTCTTTCTTGCTTCTTTTACTGGGTCTTTGCTTAGTTTGTTTCTTTTCCGCCAGTCGCTTTACGTTTATTTGCGCACACCTTGCAATGTCAAAAGTTCAAAAAAACGTGGTGCTAGCAATTTTGAAAGTATGATAATTGTTGTATTTGTACAGTAGTTGTGGTTCGCAGACTTTGTTATTGTTTTCGTTGCTTTTGTAGGTGCTATTGCTCTAGTGGCTGTTAAAAAGGTCGAAAGTGGAAGTTTTACTGGCAGATATACCGGAAAGAAATGAAAAGAGGCAACAAGAATACGGTGTTCCAAATAAAAAAGTACCAACTTGGAGTACAAGGCGCTTAAGAAACTCTTAAAGGTGAGGCGCATCTCTTGGCACCGGTGGGATTCTTCAATGACTACAAGCCGATTGAAATCCTTTTGGTCTAATATTCAAACTACTTAGTGCTCAGTGTTAGCGAAGTTTGGTGAATAGATTTAAGTCGCCTGCGTAACTTTATTGTGAACGCGTATTGAAGTGAAACTTCTTTAGGGGCGATAGTGAATTAAAACCGCGTCTCAAAAAAAAAAATGTGACAATCCAAAGGTAAAATAAGTGCATTTTGCTTTCTTCTTTTCTTTCTCTACCGTTGTGTTTAAGGTTAAGGTTAAGAAAAAGACAACGACAAAGGCAACGACAGAGGCTACGACTTAGGCTAAAGCTAAGATTATGATTAATGTTAAGGTTAAGTTTAATACACATTTCTGCACCATCAAACAAAACAAAAATTAATCGAGAAGTGTGATCCGGGCGCAATTATTATTATTTTTAGTTCGACCCTCTTCCCTCCATTTCCATTCCTCTCTTGTTCCTCCTCCAACGCCATTTGTATCACAAAGGACAGATTTAATTTGCCCGTAAAAGTTCACTTTTGTTATTTTTCGTGTAGGCAGCCGTACAACATAACAAAAAAGCCAAATTGTTTAAAGTCTTACCTATAGAGTCCTGAGTTGATTTCTTCAACACTAAGACGGTCCAATCGGGTCAAATTAGGCCCATTGTAAGTCTGATACGACCTAACTTGTCGAAAGCTTCTCTCTTTGCAGTAGATGAGGTCCAACCAATATCTTCACGAGCGGATCGAAGCTGGACAGAAGAGCTTGAGAAGGTATCCACTGTCAGGAACTCTCAATAAATCTAAGGCCCAGACTGCCCGATCTCTGCAGAGTCTTTCAGTTTATACTGACCACATAAGAGAGACCGCCGATTGGCTACGCAACAACGTTTTGCCGTCTAGGAGTGTAAATATCCACTCCGTTAGCCAAGCGGCAAACAGGGCGCTGGGATCGCCACGATCGAAATTGGTCGGATATAGCTCGACCTCTCCCTCAATCGCCTCGGAATACTTTCAAGTCAATCTGCAACATTGGCAAAACCAGCCATCTGAAAATCGCTTTTTCGCTGCATTATTAAAAGCTGCAGCTAATCTCATTTATAACAAAACGCAAATGAAGTTGCTATTTAGTAGATAAGTATGTACTCCTATGTAACGATTAAGTAAGTAGGTGATCTCCATTAATTCCATATCTGTATGTATGTATGTATGTATGTACTACTATCAACAAATCTCGCTCTACTAGCAACACTGCAACACGTCAAATTAAGCCATACAATGGCGGCTGATGTTGCCAAACTGTTATTTCACGGTGCTTGCAACATTTTGGCTTCTCTAACAAAACAGGCACAAAAAAGGCTGTTTTCCTCTTTATTTTTTGTGCACCAGGTAGCAAAAAAAAAACTAAAATTTTAAGTCAATAAAACGAATGAAATGAATAGCAAACTAGTGGAAGCCACTATTATAAAGAAGGGACAAAAAAAAAATGAAGCTTTTATTTTACAGCGTCATGTAGCAACAGGGAAGATTCATTTGGTTAACTTTTAACTATAAAGTGGCACAAAAACACACACATACACACAAAAGTGAAGCACAAATGCAACACAATTGCCAACAGCACAGCTTGTTATGGTTGTTGTTGTAGCCGCTGCTGCTCTATTCACCTACTAACCGTACGACGCCCGCGACTTGGCATATTGGCTATTGCCGACTTTGTTTATTTATTTTTGGTTGTCCACTTCGACAATCATTGAGCGAAAAACCGCCGAAAAATTGCTTTGCATCATTTCTTGTGTGCATCCGTTTGTTGGTTGCAGCTACTGCTGCTGCAGCGAAACTCACGTGCCTTCACCTTTTACTAAGTACCCGGTTTACTCAACAGTCAGCTGGAGTGCCGTGCCTCTTATGCGCTGCCAATTACTACTACTCTGCTAGTGTTTGGGGGCGAATAACTTCAACTATCCCTTTTACTTTCAGCGGATATTTTCCAATTCTACATATTAGATGTGCTACAAACTTATACTACCATGGTCTAACTGCATTGTTTTTTATATGCATATGTATGTAGATTAGGGTGAATCACTCTCTATGCAAATAAAAAAATAATAATAATCGATACTGTTTTACCATCCGAATTATAAATTATATTCTACTTTGACACCACCACCAAAATATTTCAGAAAAATATTAAGATTTCACGTAACCTATAACAATTTAAAAATATTATCAAAAATGGAGTTTTTTTTATAAAAAAAAATTAATTTACAAAAAATATTTTTCCAAAACCTCACCTCAGAAGATAGAAGATTTTAAGCTTAGACGGTCTGCATAAAAAGGTTTAAACATTTTATCAACGGTGTCGAAGTAATGCGAATTTTGGAGGTTATTTCAAATACGTACAGCTCCCGCAAATCATAATGTTTTTTTGAAAGTATTTTGGGCAGTGTCTTAGCATATAATACATTTTTGAATTTCGGTTTCGGCTTTTGGAGAGGCACGCTAATGTACATATATGTATGCTTAGTAGGTGGTCGTCTAGGTACTTATATGGTTTCGCTTTCATTTAACAAGAAGTTGTTCTTGAAATTTTCGATTTTTACTAATTGTTTGAGAAGTTATTATATAAGCCATCACTATGCCTGAATATAAAGAGTAATAAGAACAAGTGGATGTTGAAACGAAGTGGAATTTGCATTTATTTTAATTGTCCTTTGCTGGATCCACCGTCAAGCTTCCATCAAGGGAACACTTGAGATCTTGGAAATATGTACTAATCTTGAGATTTTAATGGAGAGACCCTCTCTCTGGCCTACACGAATATAGAATTTCGCGCAAGTCAGAGTCGTTTTTTTTTTTAATTCCAAGCGTTAAGTGCGTTCTTGGATAGTATGCTGAGCATCAGAGAAATACAGGGAAACTGTTTATTGGAAAAAGAACTAAATCTACAATTTATTTTTGACAATTAAGCCGCAGCAGACCTCTCTATGAATACCGCGTTATTCTGACTTGTGCGACTGATGTCTCCAAAAAATATTCCTAAACTTGAGAGAAAAATCATTAAAAGACCTGGCTTGCAGTCGTTCAGAAATGATTTACTGTGGATTCAATAAAGTTAGAGATATTTTCTGCCCCGAAATCACTTTAGATGGTATTGAGTGTGACCATGGTAATAGGAAAAATGAAATTGTATAAAAGGCACGTCTTCGAATAGCGCTTCTCTCACAAAAAAAAAAAATCAATTTACCGCTAGACGCACCCTGACGGTACTTTTAATAAGAATAATCAATCAATTAACGTTCTGGAAAAATGCCTGGCGTAAGAAAGATGCGAATTTTCTGACACTCTGTGTTAAAAGAGATATGCTTGGGGGACAACCTCTTCTTCTTCTTCTTCTTCTTATTTGGCGCTGTAACCGCCTAAGCGATTTTGGCTCCGAGTTGAATGCTTTCAGAGCTGGAGCGTCGGTGTCCATTGAGGGAGTAATCTCAGACCGAGAAATTTGAACAAACGGGTTTCATCACCTTGATACCAGATATTTATGTACATTCGTAAGGAAAGGTGCTTAAATTAGGGTACTGACGAATCAAAGGTAACGAAATCGCCAACAAACTGGCGAAAGAAGGCTCATAAATGGTTTGATTTGCTTGGAGAATTTTAGTTACAGAGTGAGTAAACATAGAACATAATAACTATAGGGGAGTTGTAGGAGCCTTGGACCGACTGGACTCTTTGATTAAATTTTCAATAGATAGGACATTATCAAGTATTTTAAACGAAGCTGATATCAGGCTGCATGTGGGTTTTTAAACGGTCGTAACCGACTGTGTGGACCGGATTGATCTGTCTACAGAAACAGAATGCCGACAGGCACATGTTAGACCAGTTACAAAGCAATGAACTATAATTCATCTACATTCGATTCTTATAAGAAAATAGTCTGCTTAGATAGTTTTACCCTTCACAACGGAAGTTGAAGTGGCAGGTTACCCTCAGTTCAGACGCCCTTCCCTCCAATGAACACTTTATTACATATATACATATTTGTCTAATCAATTTTACAACAAAGTTGCTCCGTAATTTACATTCGTTACGTCTTCTCACTCTGTATAACTCTTACGAAAAAGTAGCAAGCCAAAACTCAGCATTTTCTCATGGAATCTTAGTTCATTAAATTCATTAAAAAGTGTATAACTACAAAAGCCATTGGAAGATTATATTAAAAGTGTGCAGTTGTTTGTTTGCCAGTGAGTTAGTGATTGAACCGCCCATTATTATTTTCGCCTACTTACCAGTGGATTTTTGGGCTCTGGATAATTGTAGCCATTTGGTTTTGGCGGCAGGTACATATTTGAGCCGGGAGCAAGTTGCGCGCAGACGCAGGCGATGACGGCGATTGTGGAGCTCTGAAGAGTAACAAAAGCAAAAAAGAAAAAGAGAAAGGAAATTGTTGATGAAAAATTGTGAAATAAACGACTAGTAATGAAGGGAACAAAAGCACATATAAAAATACAATAAACATAGAATAGTTAAAAGTGAATTACTTAAATCTAATAATAAAATAGTAAAAATAATAAAAAAATTAATAGTTCATAAAAAATCATTTTCACAAATTATGCAAATTTTCCTGCAGCTGCGCTCATTGTTTGGCTGCTATGCCAATAAAGGCTAAATAAATCAAAAAAATTGCAATCAAATTATATTTTGGCAAATAACAAAGCAATAAATGTGCATTAATGCCTAAATATACTTTTCTATGATTTAAAAAAATAAAAATAAAAAGTACCGTTGTGCATGCAAATCAAATAAATTTTATTGAGTCACAAAAGCTTTGGCATGGAAAATTTGGGGGAAAAACGTGCGATAGCATCGCATTTGACATTCAACGCCTCTCTGTAAAGGTAGTAACAGTACCAGAGCCATTACTGCAAGTAGTGCCAACTCGCAAAGAACTACATACAAATATCGAGTATTTGTAACAACAGCAAAAACAACAACAATTTAGAAGTTTTAATGTACAGGTGCAGCGCCATAAATGATGATTTTTTTCTGAGGCAACAGCTAAATATGAAATAGTGAGTTGAAAAAAATAGCGTGTCTGCTGCCAGTGTTGCTTGAGAACGTTGTGCTGTACGAGTATGTACATAAACGAAGAAAAGGGCGCAGCAGCCTTCAGCCGATATGTTGATGTATGGCAGAGCAAGAGACAACAGGCCGAGGAATAACAAGAAAATATATTTTTGTGATTTTATTGTGGCTGCTGTGGTGGTGGTGTTGGTAACAGAGCTAAGTAGAGCATGGGTGGGAATTTTAGTTAAATAATATATAAAATTAAAGGGTGTGACCAGAGCGCTATGAGAATTCTTTCCTTAAAAAGTGCATTCCTTAAAAAAACGATGCATCGAAAGAAAAATACAGCAATCAGAGTAACATTTACTTAAGATAAGATTGCTCTGAAAATTTTCTATTCAATAATTCTTAACGCGCGTAGTTTTGTTCAAAGCTTTTTATAAAAATCTAAAAACTCAAAAGTTTACTTTTACAGAGTTGCACTCAATTTATAAAAATTACAGCTAAATACAATTTTTTCCAGACGCACTTATCTCTGCAATGGTTAAAATCAACTGCTTTTCATGAAATTCCCAAACCGCAAAAATTTGCATTTAAATACAAGTTTTAAAATTTTCTTGTACGCTGTTATCTTTACACCCCTTAAAATCATTGCTGTTTATAAAACTCGAAAACGTCAAAAATTTACTTGTACAGAGTTAACACTAATACCTACATTTTTATTAAATTCATAAATTAAAAATTTTTAATAGTTAATTTGTCTATACATTACATGAAAAGATGTAAGAAACATTTTTTTTTGGTAAGCAGGGTTGCCATCATTTGCTATTTTTTTACCTAAATAACGTATTTATAAAGTTTAATTGCTGTAGGGTGATGATAGCCCATGCCAACTGTCATATGACCCGTACCGTGGATCAGCCAGGGTCGGCCTCTTCATAAAGCCAGTTTCGAACGGATGATTTCGGATACGTGGCACCTACGCAGCTACTTAGCCTTATTCGACTACAACGGATTTCTGTCCGTGCGGAAGAACTGCTCAGTTATGGATAAAAAATGAAAACCGCTCTTATAAGAACGGCCGACAGGAGCAACCACCCACGTTTCAACGCGCGCTATGGCGTCTCATGCGATTGCGACAAATGGACAAAGCTTGATGACCTGCGGTAGGTCAAACACTACAGTAGCGCACGCCTCCCACTCAAAGTCACTCACCAAAGGGCAAATCAGAAGGACTTCGTGAAGGGGCAAGAATTGAATGGAAGGCCCTAATCTAAGTGGCTGCTATGAATAAAATAGGCTAAGCCTAACTATGAGCTGATTTGAAAATTGGAACCACAGGCTTTTCGCAATGACCAAGCAAAAAAGATTGGGCACCATTGGACCAAGCGGAAATCTTGGGAACCAGCGCTGAAACTAAACAAATTTTAAAAATTAATTTTGGTAGAGTTGCCATAAATTTTTGCAATGCCTTTGTTAAATCTTGCAGATTTTATTAGCCAGTATAACTTAATATGTATAAATACTTTTGCAATTCAAAAATTTTTCATAAATAGGGTTGTCATCAATTGTGAATTTGGCTACAAATAGAAAGTATTAAATTTAAAAGTTAAAAAAAAAACTATAGGGTTGCCGCGTAAAAAACATTGAGCGAAAATATTATGTTATCAGTTCTCGTAAGCAGAGTTAAATAAATTTTTGCTAAGCTAACAAAAACTTTCACAATAATGGTAAAATTTTATTACTTTAGAGCTGTTGTATCAAAAATAAATTTTTCAAGAAAAAAATTTAATCTTTTGAAAAAAAAATATTATTTACTAATTTAAATGAAATCCAAAATACTTTAAATGGTAAATGCAAATTTGTAATTTATACAATATGAGAAAAAAATTCTTTGTATGTATTAAAAATGAACAAATTACTTAAATCTGAAGCAGCAGAAATTCCGATATTTTAAAATCGAATGAACATTAACATTACCTGAAATGGTGTAATTTGTTTGCTGCCATATTATATATGTATATTTATATTCTAAATTGGCCAAAAGAAAAAAAATTAAAATCACTGTCCAAAACTTTTATTGCACTTTTGATCTACATTCATTTTCCAAATTTTCCGTGAACCAAAACCATGTTTTTACCCCTAATTGACACAATGTTCAAAGCATCAATCAGAAGCGACCATAAAATAACACAACTATTTATCAACCATGAGAACATTCTTCACAATCACTCTCAAGTGATCATCCACGAACTGATCTTCATCACTAAATATTAACGTCTTCACCGCTCACCTCCACCGCGCAATTGCGCTCATCACCACGCGTGAATGGCAAGTGGAATGTGCGACAAAATCAGCAGACGATCGGTCGGTCGATCAGCAGTGAGATCGCATGCATGCCAATACATACTCCTACCAGCTACTTGTTGGCTATTGCAGCTGATCGATCGGTCGATAGCTCAAGCCGTAGCTCGCCGAATGGCTGATTATGCTTTTGATTTATGCATTCATGCAACATGTCATTGTTGGCAGTTAGCAAAGCGCAAGAAAAAAGTTGCAGAAAAAAATGTAAATAAACGGAAAAATGCATTAAAGCAAGCAAAATAATGCAGCATCGTTGTTGTATGGTTTTCTTTTACTTTTTACCCATTACGGAAATCTTAATTTGAAGGACAGCTACTGGCCAACGCAAAGTAATGATCCAGCGATCGGCAATGATCAACGACGAGCAGCCATCACATTTTTGTTGTGCTCACTGCAGCGGCAGCCACTTTTTCTTGCTATGTAATGAATAGTATTTATTCGCACATTTTTTTGCATTGAAGATGATTTTGTAATTTTTTTCCAACCCAATACCGATTAAATAATTTTTGCAACGACGCTAACGACGGGTAAAATTAATACATAGAAATGATTGATATGCAAATAATTGCAACTACTTTAAAACTTACATAGGTGCATATGTATGTATGTATGTAAAAAAGTGTCTATATTGTTGAATGCAAGTGTGATAAAATCATTGCACGGCTGTGGGCCAAATTCAAAGTCAAGCGCATGTGTGTTCATACACTACACGTACATATATATGTATATATGTTTATATATGTGTAGGAGTGCTTGGGTGTAAGTATTTGGCGATGCATGCTTGATGATACCAAACACACACAAAAATGAAAAAAAAAATATTAACGGAAGCCCGTTTATTAACTTTAAGGTTGTTGCCACTCAGCGGCGGGTGCGTTGATGGGTGACTAATGACACTGAGCAGTTAATATTTTGTAGTAAAATTTGATTGATTGTTTAATTGATGAGTTTTGGGAGGAGATTTATGATTTAGGCGCGCTGTAAATCGCTCTTCCGGCGGTTGTAATAAAACTAGGCATACAGTAATTAATTTTTTATTTTGTGTGGTAAAAATGTCTTTAGAAATATGTTTTTTGACGTACATAAGTGTTAAAAACAGCACTTGCAAATGATATGTCTTCAGTAGTTGGAATTATTCCGGTCAACCCACTCAATAAACCTGGTGACTAAATGGGCGGCTAATAGCTGCCTTGCCGTCAATCCTAAAAAGACAGTTCTTATTAATTACCCAAGCAAGTCCATCTCTCGATTGGGGGCGATCGCCAGACCCTCTTGAGCAGCGTAAAGTACTAGGCCCTGATGCCACATAAGAAACTTCCTTGCAAGCCTGACTTTGAGAAAATCAATTAGGCTCTCCTAGCAAAACTGTCGTCGCACTGGCTGTAATTAGCCTTAGGGAAACCGAACTACCTCAATCTATTAACACTCTAAAATTATAGCAAGTTTCCATTTCGTCGCTGACTACATGGATAACTGCCTCAATGAAATGGCTTAAAGTATTTATCTTCCCCACATATATTCCCTCTAGGGATTGACGAGGTGGCGACAGAAAGGTAGCAGTGAAATTTTTTCATGAATGCGTCGAAGCTTGATGGAAGCGTTAGCGGAGAGATCTTTTACCAAGAGCTCTTCATGCAAATCAGGTTTATGCTTTATGACTTCGGTGGAGTTTTTTTTATGCAGAAGTGACTGAATTGAAAGATTAGACCCTCTGCTCCAAAGCATGACGACCATAAGATAGGTTATAGGGCATCAGCTCCGAATTCCAAGCGGCAATCATTGCCAAGAGGACACAGGTGGTGTGCTCGAAATTGCCAGGCAATGCCAGACCTTTCTCTCACTTGTAGCTCACTGTTTGACAGATGGACGGATGGATGAACGGTTAAGTGCATACTTATTCAAGCAACCGAAATAATGAAAAATATTTCCAGAGATTTTACTTGATTGCTGCTAACTGAGCTTTAAGTTACTGAAATGAATTTGTTTTTATTTCCTTTTAAATTTCATTACAGATGTTTCCAGGTCAAAAAAGAAAAAATTCTGACTTTTTTTTTAAAAGGTTGATTTTAAGGTAAAAATAATTTTTTATTCTATGACACCTTCAAAATAACCAAGTGGGAATTAGGAGCACGTAATAATACCTTATTAGCAACTTACTCTTCACCTGGCAGTCATTACCATTTCCCTGCCGAACGTCCCTTACTTTTACAAAGGCATGGCCGCCTTATGTAAGTAGGAATTTAGAATGTACATTTGGTATCAGACATACTTCTGAGCCGCTTTACAAAGTAAGTTACGTGTAATGCAGAGCAGTCGCTCGGAGTAGTTCGGCGCTTGGAAATAACTCTTCGGCTGCACGTTACTTTGCAACTGACAACGTAATGTGTCGTCGGAGGTGTTCATTTTGCGCTTTACAAGTAGATGACATTGGCCATGATGACAATTTTGGTACTGAAAACTGAAAGAAAACATGGGTTACCTCGTAAGGTGCTTACCTATTTTTCCAGTGGGAACCGTCGAATGTAAAATTTGTTTCTTTTTTCATTTTTGGTCTCGTTTTTTAGGTTATTTGTAAGCAAAGCTAAGATATACATATCGAGCCCTAACCGCCAAAATAACGTAAGCCACATTTTTTTCAAAACTTTCTTTTTGATGCAGAAATGCATCTAGATGCTCTAGGAATAGTCTCGTAAACGCCACAAAATTCCCAAAACAATGTCGAAAAACAAATCTCAGAAAACATGGACAAGTTCCCAAAATCACAATTCCATAAATAAATTTTTTAAAGGTTTCACAAATATCGGTTATTCTTCTCGAACTTTTTGTTTACACAAAAATAAAAATCCTAAAAAAGCCTGAACATCCCAACAATTCTCATAAAATCTCAAAAGTCCCAAAACGATGCCGAAAAAATTTAGAAACTCTGAGAAAGCTATGGACAAGTCCGAAAAATCAAAATTCATTTAATTTTTTTAAAGGTTTCCAAATGTCGGTAATTTTTCTCGATTTTTTTTTTGCACAAAAATAACATGATTTCTTTTTAACCTAATATCTTACTATGCAAGGCATATGAATAGTTTATCTAATAATTATTACCATTTGCTAGTCGTACGTTTCCTTAATTATTTACTCAATGTCTTTTATTGTATAATTAACAGCTCGTTATGGTAGCACATGATTTTCTGCGATTACATTGCAATCAATAGCGATAACATTGTTTTTACTATCCACAACTAAGTATTTAGTTCTATACATTCCTACATCCATACTTTTATAAAAACATAGATAGCTAAAAGCACACAAACCACATTATCTCTTTCTTTATGTAAACTTCACTTGCTTTTTTTCTGTGCACTGCTGTGCCATCTTTCTTCCCATATTTCTATTTTAAGTAACTTTATGTCGCTTGTGATTTGCATGCATGTGCAACAACTTTTATTATACATACAAACACACATTCAATTCGATTTCTTCGCAGCGCTTAAATTAATTATGCAAATTATCCGCTTAGTGTACTTAATGTATTGTAAGTGTGTATGTATGTAGTACGTACATATGTATTTTTATGTAGAAAAGTGCAGTTGCAAGTTAAATGCATCGCGATATGCTAATTACATGTTAATCATACGCAACGTCATACTCGCTCTACAGCTTTACGATCTGTCTGTTAATGCGTTTAGCGCAAATGCTTGGGCGGTAGCTAGTGCTCGTAGTAGTTAGTAGGAAAGTCTTGTGCAGCTGTAAATCTAAGAACGTGTTGTTAATATCTAATAATTTACGCTTAATTGCTGTTGCTTACTTATTGGAATCAATTACCGCTTAGTGTTCGGTAATATAAAAAGTTTATTTTTCCGCAAATGTTTTTTTTTTTCACTTTACTTTCTTTGCATAACAGTTCGTAGCTAAGCTGTAATTTTTTACGATGAAACATCTGTAGTTTATTGTCTCTATTTGATTCTATTATAACTATAATACTATGGCTAATTGTCTTTAACGAAATGCTCTAGAAAATCGTTGGAAAGACACCCAAAATACCTGCATACTAGCCAGTTGCGTGATGAACCACTTCATAAATAACAGATGTTGGATGGCGGTTACTGTCACTGCTGGTAAATTGGTGCTACATATCGAAAAAGTCAGATATGTGTTAAAAAATACAAAGAGTACCAGTTACTGCCAGAATTCGGCCGCATTTCTCGCTTTTTAAATGATCTCGATGATTTTTTTTCTTCGTTTTAGTCGCTATCTTCATATGTATAGGCGTTCGCCTTCGTATTCACCTTCGCATTGATTTCAGTCGCTCTCTTCGCTCTCTTCGTACTCATCTTCTGATCGTTTCCGTTTAGTCTTCGTATTAGTTTTCATATTCCACATCGTATTTGTCGTCATATTCTTCTTCGTGTTCGTCTTCGTCCTTCGCCTTCGGATGCTCTTCATATTCGCATATACACATTCACCTTCGTATTAATTTTGTCTTCTTATTCGTATAAATCTTGGCATATTTTTCTTATTCGTCTTTCTACGCGTCCTTGTATTCTCTTCGTATTCGTGTTCGTCACTGCATATTCGCCGCACTAAGATAGGAACCCCAGTGGCTTCGAATGCAAGAATCACACGTTGAAACACCTCCTGTAGCTTATTATATTCTGCTTTAACAAGAACATTTGGATACTATTCAATTCGGAACACTGAAGAATGTTTCAAAAGCGTTATCCCAAGCTTATCATGGATTCGCTAAAGGAGTTGATACTCTAATCATGTCGATCATTATCTGCTATCGCTTTAGACCAAATCGTCTGTATATGGCCCATAGTCAGGCAGATCTAGCTAATCTAATTTGAATCTCTGTTTAGTGAAATATTCCGGGAAACCTGGTAATTGCTCACAATGATTTTTGCTAAAGATGATGTTGAATTTATTAAAGTAACTGCTCTATTCTTATTTATTCAGTCTAACGCGAAATATCGTGTGCAAATAGCATTAATTAATAGCACCAGAACTATAAAATTTATCTGCCCTTTAAATATACTTTTTCAGAACAAAATTTGTGTTTAAAGGACAGATAATTTTAAAACCTACTTGAGAAAACGGCCCTTAAAGTTTTTGTCGTCTGAGATATAGATTACATTAACTAGCTGGATAATATAAAACTGCTTCCTACGCCCACTTTGAAATTGCGGGTGTTTACCACGAAGCTTTTAAATAAAAATTGTTTGTGTGCATTTTGCGTCAATAGCAGTTTCTATAATAGTAACGAATATTGTAAAATGCTTTTCGAGTTTAAATTTTAAATAAAAGCCTTCAAGTAAATACAAGCTCAATAAAAGAAGTGCAGCAGCTACTGATTTTTCTCATAGATATACTTAATTTCGCAAGGCAATAAAAAATCTATGCTCCTCCATACGCCATTTGCACTATTATTATGAATTCTGCATAAAGTTTAAAGGCAATAAATTTTGCCACTTTTATTTTGCAAATTCTTTATTTGTCAGCATTTGAGGCAAGCGAGCGGGCGAGCATTAACGTTAGCGTGGAAGCGGGCAATAATTACAGTAAGCAGTCTCTTTGTCTTCTTAACTGCAGTGACAAGTGGTAGCGTTGCAGAGTGTTGGCTGACAAAGACAACCAAGCTAAGAGGCAGCTGTTAAAGCAACTCAACTTAAATAGGTATGTATGTGGTAATGTGAGCGCATCAGTTGATTGCTGTTATGTCGCAGATAAAGCAATTAACTTAATTAAAGTGACTAACTGTATACTCGTAAGCGTACAAGCATATGTACATGCATACATACGTATGCGTGTAAACAGACATGTGTAGTTAGTTGCCATTTAACTACTTCATTAACTGTCTAATATAAATAATCGCACAGTTCAAGCGTTTGCATTTGTTTAATATGTTGCTTGTTTTTTTTTATTGTAAATATTTGAAACAAGCAGCTCAGCAGCAGTGCTGCATTCACATTTGAATCTCATAAATCTTACAAAAATGTCAAATAAATTGCCAGCAACACTCCAACGTCACACCACACCAAGCAGCCGACCACTTCAGCATTGAATAGAAACATTGGTTGCGCCTTAGTTACTGAAATTTGTTGCTAAACATTTTATAGCGATCCATATATGAAGACATTCATGCATTCCTGCCACGCTCATCTACATACATACATATGTAGGTATTTACATATCTGTTGTCATTGCTCTGTGCTTTGGCTGTACTGTGTTGGCAAATTTTTAGGTGCGTTTGGCGCTGGCGATCACAGCATGCACGCTGCTGCCACATATGGTTCACCTAGCGCCTCAGGGGTCAAGTCAAATATGTTGCATATTCCGTTTATTCTGCATACGTATGTGGATGTGTTCGAGTGATTTGATTTCAATTAAGCGAAAGAACTTGCTTGCAGGCGAAAAGCGATTTGATGATCTCAGCTTGTTGGTTGTGCGAAAAGAAGGCCGTAAATGTCAGTTTTAGTTTGGTTTTCGATGATTGCTTCGGTTGTTGAGTATGACATTTTAATTTAATTGCATTTTGAATGGATGCTGAGATTTATTGATTTTAAATTTTGAATATCGATTTTTTGCCGNGCTAAACATTTTATAGCGATCCATATATGAAGACATTCATGCATTCCTGCCACGCTCATCTACATACGTACATATGAAGGTATGTACATATCTGTTGTCATTGCTCTGTTCTTTGGCTGTGTTGGCAAATTTTTAGGTGCGTTTGGTGCTGGCGATCACAGCATGCACGCTGCTGCCACATATGGTTCACCTAGCGCCTCAGGGGTCAAGTCAAATATGTTGCATATTCCGTTTATTCTGCATACGTATGTGGATGTGTTCGAGTGATTTGATTTCAATTAAGCGAAAGAACTTGCTTGCAGGCGAAAAGCGATTTGATGATCTCAGCTTGTTGGTTGTGCGAAAAGAAGGCCGTAAATGTCAGTTTTAGTTTGGTTTTCGATGATTGCTTCGGTTGTTGAGTATGACATTTTAATTTAATTGCATTTTGAATGGATGCTGAGATTTATTGATTTTAAATTTTGAATATCGATTTTTTGCCGATTTGCACTCGGATAACACCGTGCGACAGTAAATTTTACACACAAAAAATCAATACATTCGCGAAAATATGCGCCAAATATAGTAAAACTATTGGTTTTCTGTCTGACGTTAAAAATGGACTTTAAAATTTGAAATATATGTTCACTGCAAAAAATATTTAAAAAATTCAGTGCAATATAGAAAAATATTATGGGTATCAAAGTAAAGAGAACATTCTTAAAGCAAATTAAATTTTTTTGGGGCATAAGGACAAGTAAGTATTGAAAACGTCCTTTTATNAAGCGATTTGATGATCTCAGCTTGTTGGTTGTGCGAAAAGAAGGCCGTAAATGTCAGTTTTAGTTTGGTTTTCGATAATTGCTTCGGTTGTTGAGTATGATATTTTAATTTAATTGCATTTTGAATGGATGCTGAGATTTATTGATATTAAATTTTGAATATCGATTTTTTGCCGATTTGCACTCGGATAACACCGTGCGACAGTAAATTTTACACACAAAAAATCAATACATTCGCAAAAATATGCGCCAAATATAGTAAAACTATTGGTTTTCTGTCTGACGTTAAAAATGGACTTTAAGATTTGAAATATATGTTCACTGCAAAAAATATTTAAAACATTCAGTGCAATATAGAAAAATATTATGGGTATCAAAGTAAAGAGAACATTCTTAAAGCAAATTAAATTTTTTTGGGGCATAAGGACAAGTAAGTATTGAAAACGTCCTTTTAATATTTTACCCCTGAATATCTTTGAAATTCTACAATACAAATAAAAAAAGGTATATATAAGTTAAGGACATTCGACCATATCCTATAATTTCAGCCTTCTATCTTCATAAGCTTAAAAAGATAAAAATAATTAAATGAGAATTTTCAATATCAATAAGTCCTTGTGAATCACTGTACATACTTTTCTCTTTAATTCGGTACCCATATTGTTATTCAACATCGCAGTGAACTTTTAAATAATTTTTAGAATCAATCATATCTTTGAAACCAAAAAGTCCTTTAAAAAGAATCCCTGAAATCAGAGAGAAAAACTTATTTGAAATCAAATTTTAGCTTTACAGAGGGCAGGGTAGCCATAGGTAAGATGATTTACTGTTCCTCGCGCTTCCTGAAAGTTACAGCTGCGACAGGAAACATTGTGGTCCTTTACCAACTTACCCGCCTGAGTGCCCAAGACTCTGGTATGGAAAAAAACCCTTCCTGTCTAGTTCAGTTCAATTGAAGTACTGAAGTCCTTTGAAACAAGGAAGGAAGGCCACAAACTACTCAAACTATTTAGGTTTGGAGGCTCTTCCATTTTTATTTGTCATGCTTAGCCTGAGTGCTCAGACAACTGGCTCCTAATACAAATCTGACACATAAGAAATCTTTTGTCCCTAAAATATCCAAATCCGAGACGTTCGAGGCTAGCTCGTCAAGCATTTTCAAAACCATGAGTGCTGCGATGCCACGACTCGTCTTCTTCTTATTACCTACTAGTTAGTAATTATATCCCTATATTGTTTTACTGGGCTCTCACAGAGCCAACCCCCTTATCAAACGCCTGGTTGTCCGAAAAATTAGCGATGCATCTTCTCGGTCGACTTGTGGTCAAGACTATCTATCAAATATGCCTAGGCGATAGCAAAAATCTCCACCTGGAATAAACTTACTGAATCTGAAAGGTGCAGATATTTGAAGCTCACTCGAAAAAATTCCCCGTCAGTGAAAATTGAAGTTGTAAATTAAATGTAATAATGGAAATGGAATAAATGGAAAGTGTAATAGAAATGGAAAGCAGTGCGGTTTATTCCGGTAAATATTTATTGAGTATACGACGTGCTCTAGGCCATAAAAACACTCCTTCCACAATCTTATCCTCAGAGAACTCAGTGAATCAATTTGTTTGCTAAAAAGATCTATCGCTGTCACGCTTAAGGCCTCCGTTAGAAAAGATCTGTGAGCCGCGATGACAGCAATGCAAGCCGAATTTAGCGCCCTTTCTAACATTGCTCGTCTCAGCAAATTTTCATCAAGCCAATGAGCCGTATGCAACAACCGAGCATACATCCACCTTCTAAACCCACTCTAAAGAGGCTAGAATGCAATCCAGTAATTTCCCCTATCATTTTCAACTCGATTTTACGTATTACGTCACCAGTTTGTGTAAATAAAATTTCAAACCCGACAACGAAAAGAGACTATTCTGTCAGCATACTTGGAAATTGCCTGGTTTTTCGGTAGTTCTGTACTTTGTGCATTAATTCTTGGAAATACCGTTTTCTGTGTAGCGACCCTTCAGATAAGCACGTTAGATGATAGACAAGCTCAAGTTGTCAGGCTTTGAGCGGTTGTGTGTTTATAGTAGACTTTCTAAAGTTTTTAGGATTCATAAAGAAAGCTCTATTTGTCTCAGGTCCTTCAGGGCACCTTTTATATACCTTAATAACAAATACTACGTTAAATTATTCCAGTTAGAGGAAAGATTATTAACCATTAGTCATGGCTTTAAAAACATGCCGACCGGTAACAGAGATTTGTAGGGAAACAAGCCAGGCTTCTCCGGTAAAATGTACCGCGGACACCGCCCAGTTTTTAACTGATACACAAGACTGATTAGAGTTGTCCCCAAAGAAATGAGAAGTAAGAAATAACTAGCATCTGCTCTGAGCTGTTGGTTCACTTTCCATCTGCTATTATCCGCACGATGGAGTGGATAGAGTGCTTCTTTGAAAAAATCTTTTCTATACAGTGTGACTATTTTGTAGATCACTTTTGAAAGGTGCTAAAGATTTTTTTTTACAAATTATCTGTAGATTAATTCAGTTGAATAGCTCACGAGATTGTTTCTTTAGCTTAGAGTGAACAAGACCCTGTTAAAGTTAATGTGTTAAGTCACCTTGTAAAAGCAATAGCCGCAACCGTTGAAATCCTCCAGATCAGATTTTGTGGAAATAATTTTTTAACTGACTGATATGGTCTTCTGACATTTTTAATGGAAATTCACCTGATTATATAAATATTTATGCATTAAAATTTCCAATTGGGTATCACTTATCTAGTACTAATATAAATGCATTGTCGCTTTCAAGTGTGGGCTGCACATTATTGGTAAACTACAAAATTTATTGCCCAGGGGCGGCTAAATAGTGATTTTTATTAGAATTCTGTCAAATTGACGGTGTATTAGTTTTTATGAATGTACGGGTAAATAATTTGTTTATGGCAAGTCAGAGAAGAATATGTAATTAAGTATGTGGATGGTTTAAGTGCGCGTAAAATTCTAATGTGCTCATAAATATATTAGTTACATACATATATGTACCGTACACGTAAAATCATTTTAATTTACTTTTGCATAAAGTTAATTTTTTGCTATGGGGAAATTAAAAATTACGAAATACGGATGTAGTTAAAGTGTTTAATAGACGAATAAACAAATTTTGTTTTAAGTAAGTTTATTTTGTCAATATTTCATTCTCAAGAAGTACGAATAATTCATATAAAATGACGCACAAAAAAAAAATGCTCGTGAATTTATTTCTTCAAAAAAAATTACAGCAACATGACTGTATTTTCAGAATTTCCTTTTCGATGATGAAATATTCCTAGAGCATCTAGATGCATTTCTGCATTAAAAATAAAATTTTGAAAAAATGTCGCTTACGTTATTTTGGCGGTTAGGGTTCGATTTGATTCCATTGCTTTCACATCTACTGGGCTATAGACGAAAGGTGTGGCTTTTAAAATTGAAACCTTACCATTTATTTACTTAAATCTTAGTTTGAAAAAAATCGGGAGCTTTTTTGCAAACGAAAAGACTGAATGATCTGCAGGTCCGCTAAGTAGAGACCGATGGTGATTCCTTGCCCCTTTTTGGTACAATCAGTGTAGATACATATATCTTACTTGCCACTAGTTTTTCTGATCAGAACTTGTATAGGTATCATTGGATTGATGTAGTCAGTGCTAACCTCTAAGTTAATTTTGACTTCACTTGACTGAAAGGCCTTTTTATTTCACATAGCATCCTCGAGTATCTGGAGTTGATCACAGGTTGACATCCCTAAGTCTGAGGGCGCTCTTTGCAGCCACTCTAAGAACGAAAATTTGCAGCGATTGCAGTTGGAAGGCTATGCTAAGCCCTTCCTAAGTTGCGCTACTCATTGCTCTCGGTCTGCCGTGGCATGTGCTTGCACTTTTCAAATTACGTTGTCATTATTTTTCTAATCTAAAGCTTTTCACTAAACTAGGTCCCAGTTGGTCACAACCGATTTGATGGCTGTGGTGAACATATAATAGGTGAGACAGTTATTGCTGTTTTTTCAAAAGACCTTTTTCCGGAATAGTACGCCGGCTAGACCCTATCAAATTCTCTACTCCGTATTCTTTTTCAAATTTAGTTGGGAGTTCAGCATGATGCCTACGTGATTCTCTTGGGATTAGAGATTGAAAGTATGTAGCTCTCTCTAATCTTGACAGCTTTTCCTTTTATTTCGGACAAGTCCGTTCTGTTTTGCCCCTAGTGATTCATTTCATTACACAACCTAAGCCTATTCTCCTCTCAACCATCTCAGTCAAGTCATAAAAAAGTTAAGCGATCCTAAAAAATTTGGTATCTCTTAAACCTTATAATTTACATTCTCAAAAAAAGGCTTTTTATTTTATTTCGTTTCATTTTATTTTATATAATTTAATTTTTATTTCACTTTTTAAATATTTTCAAGAAATTAATTAGCAAACAGAAAAAAAACCACTATTGCCATGAATACTTTTCCGACACAAAAGAAAAAATTCCACCACAAAGTAGCTGCTACTGCCTGAAAACCAAAAGGCAAATCAATACAAAGCGATCTTTTGTTTTCATTAATGAATAATTGCATAAATGATTGATGTGTTGAGCGCATGGCCATTTGAAAGCACAGCACCACAGCTGCCACGCAGCCACACAACGGCCATCATATGCATGCATTTTGTGCGCATGGGTGTGCGCCTTGCTGCCCGCAACACTAGTGCGCATTTAGTGCCAACCCACAATAATTTAGAAATTTTTTTTGCGCTGCATCAACCGCAGCAGATATGCAGCCGGCAGCAAGTGGCTATTTTTTGCAAATATTATTACCGCACACAGGCAAAAGTCTTTTATCTTGGTTTATGAGCGCCTAGCTCATATTTATTGTTATTGTTTTAATACCAATTTTTCAAACAAAGCTACCTTTGTCTGTCAAATAGTGGCCATCAAATTTGGCCGCCTTCTTCCTGCCCCCATTTGGTGCTGTCATCTTCATCATCATTGCGCATCTTGTACGCAGTAGCTGACACGAGTGGGCGGCACGCAGTGGCAACGATGGCAGCACCGAGCGCAAAGTGTAAAGTAATTTGCAACAATGCAAAGTGATAAAAGTGCGAGATTATTGTGCGAATGCGTGGCTGACTGCCTGCCTGCTGGTAATAAAAGTGAGCAGTACAATGGGCTGCAAAAGGAGGGAAAAATAAAATGTGCAAATACACATTTGTGTTGAATTGGCAGATGGTAAATTTTTTTCTTTGGCATACACGCTTAATTGTCTGTAAAAAGGCGAATTAAACGCAACAACTACCGGAGGCTTTGTGCGGAGTCAACGAAAGACTTAAGCAGCGAACTTGCTCCACTTTTACGCCGAAATTTACTAATTTGACAGCTACTTAACGCAGCGGAAACATGCCATTTAAGTGCCGGCTAATGACGTAAATATGTAGTATTTTTAACTTACGTAGTAGCTGTAAAATAACGCACGTTTTTATTAATCCTAACTGCAACAACAACAACAGAAGTACGCTTAGCGAAAAAGGCAGCAAATTTTGGTGTTCAGTGTTAGTTTTTCATGCAAAGTACGTGCTGCTTTAACTCTTCATTTACAACAATTACCGCCGCATATATGCTTCTACTCATTTACGTACATACGGTCCGCGTTGCTGCCAATTTGTAATACAACTCCCATAAAATTCCATAAATTCTAATAGACTGTCGTTTACGTACAGCGCCATAGTAACAATCAGCGTGAAGAATAACAACAACTACAATAAAACTGGCTTACATGCACACATATGTATGTACATACGTAATACTCGTAGCTAAAAAGCAACAACAAGTATACGAAATATGTTTGCCGCTTGTGGCCATAAAAAGGCGCAATAATTAACATTTCAGCATTTGCCTACAACAAATACTAAAAGCACACGATGACAACAACAACGAAGACAACATTTTATTACCGCTTAACATGGCTTTGTTTGGCGCGTTTTCCTAAGTGTTAACCCAGTTCGCTGGTAAATTCACATCGCCTCGTTGTTGGGACTGAAGTGGGCGCGTTTAACTGAATTTGCTCAATTGATTTGGCTTAAGCGCTTGTTGGCTATTAATGTGGTGCGGTGTGAAGCGCTTGCGCGTAGTGCATGTTGCATGCCACTTGAAATGTGTGTGTGTGTGTGTGTGTGTGTGTGTGTGCGAGCGCACTTGAAATCGTTTGCCTTTTGCGTGGCGTGTTTGGCATTTGAGAGGCAAGCACATAAGCACAAAAATGTTGTAGTTGAATTGGATACGGAAATACGTATTATTTGCAAAAAAAAATAGACGAATGAAGAATGGTTAGATGAAATATTTGGTAAAGAAATAAGAATGGAAAAGGATTCGATAAAATGAGTAAGAAATGTTGAACGTGGGCAGGTACTGAAAAAAATTAAAGTGCGAACACGGTGGACCAGATTTTATCTATAAATATATCGATACAAAATATGAAAAAGTATACCAGTAGGATATCGATAAATATGCATAATTTTTTATGGATTGCATCAAAAGTGATATCAATGAACTAAGTTATGAAAATATCGATAAACAAATCGATGAAAATAGAAGAAAATTTATCGATAACTTTGAAAGATAAACGTACCAATTTTACAAATGGTCTATGTGTTAAATAAATTGTGAAATTAATTAAATTAAAGCACAAGTAAAAATTATATTTTGTCGATAAATATATGAATATATTTGGTGGATAAATATTTCGATAACAAGTCTGAAAAGCTTATCGACGCCAGTAGAATATTGATATATATCCATACTTTTTATGGTATGCGTGAAAAGAGATATTAGTGAACTTAATTATGAAAATATCGATAAACAAAGCGATGAAAATAGAAGAAAATTTATCGATAATGTTAAAATATAAACGCAAATATTTTACAAATGGCCTAAGTTGGGAAATGAAATAAAGTAGACCACAAGCAAAAATGAAGTACATATATTTGGTCGATATGTAGGTATGTAAATTAGAAGCAGGGACCGAACAAGGAAATGTTCTACAACTAAGTGATACATACCAATCGATTTATTTTTTCACCAAGACTCAAATTTGAAAAGAAATTTTTATTTGCAATTTTTATGCGAAAAAATAACTATTATTTTTGATTTTTATATTATAAATCCAAAATAACAATTATTTTTGATTTTTATATTATATGTCTTAGATAACAGTTATTGAAGGATTTTATTTAAAAAAGTCATCAATCAAAATCAGTCAGTGACTTTTACTTTTAAAAGTCATCAATATAAATCAGTCACCGACTTTTAATTTTTAAATCATTCGTATAAAATCATTAACATTTTTCGCAGTTAAAATGGTGTTGGAAAATAAAAGTTTACAACGAGTTATACAAATGACTTTATAAGTATGATTTAAAAAATAAAGGTCAGTCAGTAAAGTCTTCGATAACTGTTTTCTAAGACAAATAAAATAACTTTTATTTTTAGATTACTTAGATAAAAATCAAAAATAATTGTTATTATAGATTTGTAAAACAAAAGTCAGAAATAACGGTTATTTAGGGAGTAATTAAATAACAGTAAAAAAAATAATTGTTAAAGAGCGATTTTTTTAATAAAAGTTGTAACTGTTATGGTCCCTGATTAGAAGTGCCCTTGGCTGAATGCAAAATGTTAAAATTATGTTTGTTTTGTTTGCTCGTGATTTGAAATATGGAGTTGATCGGTAAACAAAATCAATTAAAAATTGTAAATAACTAACTGACTTTTGAACCAATTTCTACTTTTTCACTGATTTTTGCTTCGATAGGCAAACTCATTAACAACGAAGTGACAGAACACTCATATTTTTCTCCTCAAAATACCTTTCGAGCGGGCAAGTAGGATTAGCATTCTTTAGGTCATTAGAATGAACTTAACGTCCTGTGTTAGGGTGGTGAACAGCTACTGATCGCCTCCACATTTTCTTTCTAAGCGTCTTAGTTAAGATATGAACAGAGGAGGTCAGAGAGTTAGGTTTGTTCTCATTGATCCTTGAAGGACCCGAATTTAGTAGATTTTTATAACTTATTTGCTCCTTTGGCCAACTAATCAGATGATCAATTTTTGCTGGAAATAATAAAAAAGAAGAAGAAAAGGCGACCGACAATGGCAAAGTTCCACGGCGTAAGAAGCTCATCATCCGATAGCAGCGGTTAAGCCTTTAAGGTTCACAGAATCTCATTACACTCTGCGTTAGGGAAAGGTTAGAATCTACAGCCATATTGCTGGAAAAAGCAGGCTTATTTCATGAGAAATACATATTTAATGTGGAGGCGGTAAACCTTAAATTGTGCTAAACACCTTAAATAAAGGCGAAGATGGCGGCGGAATTCCTTATAAAACTGGAACTGGCAGGGTCAAAATTAGACTAATGAATTTATTCTTCAAACTTGTATACAACGGAGAATGGCGGTCGTTGTGCCTGAGTGGTACTGTCACTCCATAACAACCAGGTTTGAACTTTGGTCCAAGCAATATCTTAAATTAGAAAAAAGTTTTAGAGCGGTCGACCCACGGCAGGCAATGGCAAACCTTCGAGTGAATTTCTGCCATGAGAAAGCTTCTCATAAAATCCATTTGCCTTTCGGAGGCCGCGTAAAATTGCAGGTCCCTCCATTTTTGGTATAGCAACTGTAGGATGATGAAAAGTCTGGGAATTGAAAGATTGCTGCACTCAAAGGATCCTCCTAACGAAAGTTTTTTTTAACCCTTATTCTTAAAACACGTTAAAAGAAGTCTTGTGAATTTTAAAAATTACGTAACCAGCTAAATACTTAATGACTCAAATTCGACAGCTGAATAGTCACTCTAAAATGATTACCAAACAATTCTCAATTGCAAATCTCATTATTAACAGTGCATTTATATTAAAGAATCTAAATTTTTTCCTATGCAAAATTAGACAATCAATTTATATTCGAATAGCATCATTAATCTAAATATGATGTATGAGAAAGTTACTGATCTTGAGTATACATAGAGGGAAAAAACTGAGCAAAGAAAAAAATTAAAAATTAAAAATGAAATGAAGCTGGGATATATTTATAATAATAAATTGATTACACTTGCATGCTCTTTTTTCCTTTTTTAGTTTAAAGTGGCCACTCTACCTTCTTGTTGGGGCGTCTACTAAAACATGAATGACTAAAAGCAATAATTTCTATAAATAGTTATTACACAGCACGCGTTTATGTGTAGGGGCATGTTTATTAATATGCATGTATTTGTAAATGTATAAGTCATGTTTCACATGTGTTCGTTCACATAATTGTTAAGCGCAGTCACATGCTGTGTTTCAATGCGATTCATTTAAATTTGTTAAAAACAGTTTTATCGTGTTTGTTAAAATGTTATGTTTTTCTTAAAAACTGCAAAAATTATAGGAAAAATATTTCATATTTAGCTATATGGATATATGGTGCATGTGCAATATTTAAGAAGATTTTAGTAAAAAATAAATTGGAAATTAAAAAACAAACCTATAAGACATTTTTATTAAACTAGTTTTCGACAATTTTGATTTTTATTTTTTATTTTCATTTCTATATTTTGTTTAGCACTTAAACGTAAAACGTGTGGCAGAAAATTTTGCTCAAAAGAATACGGAAATTTCAGAAAAATCTTAAATCTGGTCTTTGGATAACATTTTTTGAGAAAAATTCATTTATTTTTTGACAAAAAAATGCCGGAATTTTTATCTTTAGATTAAAAATAAATCGAATTGAAAAATTCAAAATTTGTGAAAACTAATCTATGTCGAAAACAAACAATTCATAATTAAATTGGAAGAAAAACGTATGTATGTGCGTATATTCAATATTTTTTTGTAAAAGTTTAATTTTTGAGAAAAATTTTGTTTTCTACATACAGTGCCCTGCCAAAACTAAAAACAGTACTAAGATATTTATATTTTCAAGTTTATCCGATTTCTTGAAATTTAAATTCTTTTTTATAAAAATATAGTTTATTAAATAACATAGACCATGTACATAAAAGTTTCAAATTTTGTGCAAAATTCGTCAAAAATTCAACAAATTTCTAAATATTGCAATCATAATTTAAATTTTTTTTTACTAAGAATTTTCAGAGATTTTTCGAGTATGTAATTTTTATGACCATTTAATTTTATTATCAAAAGGTGCGAGCTTGAAGTGGCTGAAAATTCGCGTTGATTTTTGAGAATTTTTTTCTCTGACGGTGTTGTGTTTTTTCTTCTATATAAAGAAAGATTTGCCAAAATTGATGAAAATTTTATGAAATTTGTTAAATTTTCACGAATTTTGCTCAGAGTTTGAAGCTTTGATTTATATGGTTTATTTAGTTGAATGAACGACGAAAAAATAAAATTAATTAAAAAAATCGGATAAACATGAAAATATAAATATCGGCGTACTGTTTCTAATAGTTTCACAGAGCACTCTGTAAGGCAATATTTTTTTGGAAATCTTTTAAATATTTTATTTAATGTTTTTGACTTTTTGCATTACTTTTTTGAAATGGAAACAGTTAAGGTTTTCTAATTTTTTAATCAATTTGTTTAAAAGAATCGTTTCAACGTATTTTTTAAATGAAATTTTGCTATCCTCGTTTGAATTGTAGTACTTATCCTAAACAAAAAAGTAAAAAAACATGATTTAAAAATTTCGATAAAATACTTCGTATTTCTATTCTGTCTTAACCTCTAATTTGTAAATTTATTTTTTGGTTACCAGCAAGACAAGAGAAGCACACATAAATCACTTCCACTTATCAGCAGCGGGCGAAAAGTTTTCTCTGGAAAAATCAATGATGAATATTTTCGGGTATATTGATTTTTTGGAAAGCTTAGTGATATTTTGAAACAAAGTTACCAAAATACTTTGATTACAGTCATGTACAATTGTTGGGCTCCAGGAAATAGTAAATATGTTAGAACAGAAAGGTCCTTAAGCACCCTCTACCATTGCCTTATCGCCTACGAAGCATGGTGAATACCGGTGAAAAAAAGAAACAGATTTGTCAATCAAAAATTCACATTAGTTTTGTTCGGCGATTTTTTTTTTTACTTTTGTGTTGTCTAGCAATTACAAGCGACCACAAGTGCAAGCGATAGATTTTTGGAGAAAACTGATGAACGTGATCACTGGTGTAAACCACACTTAAGATAATGTAAAAATTCTTAAAATCTCTAAACTTAGATGTAAAGAAAAATGCAAAATCATTCTTTTGATACAATGCTTCATATGCCAAATCAATTAAATTCACTTTTTGAAAAACCTTCAAAACTTTGTATAATATACATATGTGAAATAATATACAATATTTATAATAACATTTTTATTTGAATATACAATAAAAAGGGAATTTAAAAAGACAATTTATATATTATTTGATCGCATCTCCCAACTTTTTGTTGATTAAGTTAATCGATTTGGCAAGTGAAGCATACATACATACATATGTAGTCATTTTTATTTCTTTAATTGATTACAAATTTTTGCGCACCATTATTTTATCTATTCGTACTTGTGATAATTATTCGTAAATTTCCAACTTCCGTTAATTATCTGCAGTTGCAAAAAAATTGCTTCATTAATTTATGAAAATTTGTAGACATGTATGTATGTGCCACCCCTTTTACACGAAAAATGAATGTTTACCTTCTAAGTTAGTTAATTAAATTGCGTGTGTTTTGCCATTTATATTTTTGAAAACAACTTTATGTTCGCTAATTTTTATGTAGTTTTAAATAAGCGTGTAATTTTGATTTTTTGCCGATTATGTATTCATTTTTATTTATTTTGAATAGCAGTGATTTCAAGTGCTGTTGAACATATGTTGTGGGTTGAAGATCAAGAAGACTTAAGCACATTGTTTGTTGTTAAATGAAATAACGATTTACGTTTTTCAGATTAATGGGTTAATAGGTTTTGGTTGGCACCACCAAAGACAAACAATTTTTAAATTTTTTTTTCTAATTTTTAGATTTCATTATGTGAGTGTTAATGCAGTTAATGCAGCTAAGGTCAGATACTGATTATCGAATTTGAAGGAGAGTGAAAGGATGATCTGAGTAGTGCTTCAAATCAGATATAAAATTTTAAGTAGACAGGAAATGTATTTATTTAGTATTTTTAACGGCTCTTAAAAATGTTGCGATTTACTTACATATTTTTTCTGCTTTTTGACCGCCATAAATCTCCTAACCTAAACCAGTATTTAACATCCAACTTTTTTGCTTCCAAAACCTTTCCTTAAAAACATTTTCAAAACCATTAAAAAAATGCAAAAAATACAAAAGTCTGTCTTCAAGCTGCAATGATTTACCCTTTAAAGCTATCAAACTTACTTCAACAAAACATATTGCCGCCTTCGAGCGATGGCACTACTTGCTGTGCTGTTTTTGCCATGAACAGAAGCTCACTCGTGAGTGACTCATAATTCGTTTGTGCCACAATTTCAGACGATTGCAGTTAATCTTCAACTAAATATGCTGCATTAAAAATGCATTTAAATAAATTTTCATGGTACTAATGCATCAAATGCCGACAATAATAGATTTCCTTTTCGCCACGAGATCGTAGTTTTATGTAAGAAAATATGTACATGCAGCTTAGTTTGCTATGTACATACCTATACCATGTGTCAGGACCAATTTCCAGTGATGATCACATAAGTAAGTAAAAAGCATACATATCCGTGTACATACATATGTACACAATTAAAAAAAATACGTTATTATGCTTTCTTTGTAGAGATTTTCATTCATCTCGAAAAAATAATATTTCATGTTCGAAAGTATTTCTGATACAAATTTTGAGACTAAAAGGAGTAAAAATTTCGAATTTTTTAGGCTTCGAGTCTTTTTCTAATTCAAGAGTCTCTTTTGAAAATCAAATTTGAAGTATTTACAATTTTTGCTAATACCAAATCTTTTTTCAAAAATTCTGTCTTATAAGGACCTTTTTTTATAAAAATTGTTTACTCTTTGTCTCTGGCAAAAATTTTGAATGATGCAAAATTAAAATAAATATTTGAATATTAATTAAGTAAGTATAACAAACATTTGAGCTTTAAAATTTTTGTGCAGAAATCATTTTTAAACCAATTTAACTTAAAAAATTTGTTTAGAAAAAAGCTGAGAATATGGTTCTGAAAAGGTTTGAATTCTTAAACGAATTATTTAAAAATTTTTTACTTTAGTTTTTATTTGTGAAAAATAAATTTGGATTTAATATTAAAAATCAGCAAATTCAGAGAGAAATTGAAATTATTTTTTACAAAGAAAAATTATTTATCAAAATTTTTTACATTAGATTAACAGAAAATTGTTCAAAAACCTTCTAAAAAAATTTCATGTTTCGCTTTTAAGTTGGTAAGTAGTTTTTACAATTGATTTTTTGGACCGTTTTCTCAACAGTTTTTAAAATTCATCTGTCCTTGCAACACTATTTGTCAGTGCAGGAGACAGATAATTTTTAGAACCTGCTTGAGAAATCGGCACTTAAAGCTTTTTTGTGCGTTTCACTTTTAGCTGACAAAGCTTTAATATATACCTTTAGAGAAAAATACTTTACAAAAAAATATTTTTTAAGAAAGTTAACTAAAATAATTTTTTCTTTAAATTGTGAATCTTTTGTCAAAAAGCCAGTAATTGTAGTTTAAAAGTATCTCTAGTTGATTCTCGGCAAAATGTTTTGGTTTATTTAAGCTTTTTAATGAAAAAAATATAAGTTTCTGTTAACTTAAGTAAGTAATTTAAAATAATACTCGTAAAAAAAAAATAATTTTTAAGCCTACATTTAGATTAAAATAGAAGCTGTAATAGTTTCACTGTAAGGGTTGGCTCAAGGCTTTAATAGAGAATATTTTGTTTACCTTTTTTGAAACATGATTTTTTAAATATGAGTTTTTGTAAGAAAAATATTTTTTAAATATTAAATTCAACCATAAATTTAGTTTCAATCTTTCTCTGCAAAAGTATATGTATGTAGGAAAGTAATATTTTGAATTCATAATATAAAAATAAAAATAAAAAAATCGAGGTAAAATTTTCCGAGCTCGCTTTACAGAAATTTGGAATCTTTGTGACCAAGTTTTCAACAAAATATTTTTTATAAATGTTTTATTTTATAAAACTTCCTTTTGCACAAATTGTTTTTAATTTTTTAAAATAACAAAATTTGAAGAAAAAATTATGTTAACAGTATAGCTCATGGTCGTTAGGCCACAAAAACAACATTAGTGTAGATGTATTTCCTGATTCCGTCGTTCATCGCCTCTTTTATTTTATGTCTAGCAATTTACTTGAAAACGTTGCTAGATTAAATTCACTCAACCTTTGTTATTTTGTTTTCGCCCTTTCTGCCGTACAAATATTTATTTTATTCAAATTAAATTGCTGCGGAAACAAATTCTATATAATGCAAAGACAAGAAAGACTTTATTTACTGACAGAGCTGTGGCTAGAGTTGAATTCAAACCTTTGAACTGCATTTTAAATTCAAATGCAGTCGATTACCAGAGTAATAGCAACACTTTATTTGACTTGCAACACAACTTCAAGCGATGATTGCAAATTACACTCGTAATAGAGCTGTTTCAGCTACCCATTCCCTTTGTCTGCAACTTGAGTGCGCTTCTGCAATTTTACATAGATGTAATTTTCATTTGCTTTTATAACAATTTTTTATTGTCTTTGCCTTTACTTTTATTTTAGGTTTTTATTTTTTTACTCATTTCTGTATTCGTCTTCTTCAGTGCCAATAATTTATGTGTATTCTGGTTTGGCGTTGTAACCGCCTAAGCGATTTTATATGTCATTTTAACAAAAAAAAAAAAAATTTTGGGTCGTTGCTGTTGAAAAAAGGGCAGTTGGTGCAGACAATTTCCATTATCGGTGTTCCGACTTGTCTGGTTTTCAAGTAATTTGGTTAAAAATTATTATTCTATAGGGTAGTTTTTTGTTACTAACTGATAATTTTTTTTGTATGAAAAAGTTGGCTTTGAAAAAATTAAAAAAATAAGTTTATAGACGTCCAAAAAATCAAGAAAAGTATTTTTGACAAAAATAATATTTTTAGCAAGAAACAACAAAAAAAAAACTCAAAAAAATTTTACCAACAAACTTTTGACAAAAATGTATTTTAAGAAAAATAAAATAAAATTAAAAAAGTATGTTTAACAAAAAAACCAAAAATAACATAACAAAAAGTTTGTTTCTAAATTTTTGGTTTTCATTATTCCTTTGTCTCAAAAAAATATCTTTGAACCAAAATAAAATTTTTTAACAAAAAAGTGTAAACATATTTTTACCCAAAAATTGTTGACCAAAAATATATAATAATGATAATAATGATTGGCGCTTACACATACTATGTTTATGTGTGGCCGAGCTTTTCCTCCGATTTGTGGCGTGCGCCTTGGTGTTGCCACACAAAGGGGAGGGACGTACAGTTTTACGCCTACACCGAACGGCGATTGTATTTTTATGAGAAGCTGTTTTTGATGGCAGAAATACACTCGGAGGTTTGCCATTGCGTGCCGAGGGGCGACCACTATTATTTAGAAAAACCTTTTTTTTGTTTTTTATTTTTTGTTGTTGGGTTGAATCGGGCTTGAACCCAGGCCCGGCGGGCTGGTAGCGCTCACTGCTAAATACTACACCACAGCGGCGCCAAAAAATATATATATCAAGCAAAAAAAAATAATAATAATAAAAAAGTTTGTTTAACCAAAAAAAATTATATATTGTATTGAAATTTTTTTCATCATTCTTTTCAGATATTTCGCAAAAATATGCTGAGTCTGAAAATTTGCTTTAATGAAAACTATGTTTACGAACATCGCACTTGTTAATTTAGTTTTGCGCAACACTTAAAAGATGTGTTTCAAGTGCTTTGTTCTAATATTTTTGCACAGTATTTGAAATAGCATACAAGTTTTAGAAACAAATATTAAGTGTATACATACATACATAAATTTTTTTCTTAATATTTTGCAATTCTATTTTGAAGGAACGTTTTTGGGAGTATCAAACACATTAATGTAATTTAAACTTTGTTTCGTAAAAATTAATTGATATTCAAATTTAAGTTTAATACAACTTTGTTCGAATGATTTTGATAAAAAGGTTGTTTTTGGAAAAATTTTTAACTAAAACAAAAATAAATCTAACTTATGTAAAATTTGGTTCCTTTAATAGTAAATTTTTTATTTTGTGGGGTATTTTTTATTTTTTGTTAACTATATTTTTTTTGAATTTTCTGTAGTTAAGTTTAACTAATGATTCAACTATACTTTAAAATAGATAAGTTAACGACCACAAATTTTATATTTAAATTTCTTGTATTTTTTTTTTAATCTCAGGTATACATATCTCTTTGCTGTTTTAAAACACGGCACTAGAATTTGGTTTTTTTCCAATTGGTTTTTACAATTTCAGTTTGTTGTTTTGTTGCGTCTTGTTGCGATTGATTTGTGTTAAATTGATAAAGTGTCGATTTGCAGTTGAGATTTGTTAACAAGTTTGTTGAAAGCCGTTTGCCATTTTGTTGATTTTTAATTTTTGTGTGTTTGGCTGTTAACAACGTGACAAGCACGATTTTCGAAGCCTCATTTAATTTGTTCATGTTTTTGTAAAAATAAAATCAAATTGAAATTAAAATAACAGAAATTTAAGAGGGGAGCTCTTCCGTGAATAGTTTACTTAAGGTTATCGTTGCAAATTTGCTAAGAGGAAATCTGCAAAAACTAAGAACAAAAATGAATCGGTTAATTGCCAACGCGATTAAGTTAGCATTTTTTTCGATATGACAATTTTGATGCAATTCGACTCGTTTAAAGGAGCTCTGTTGAACTGCACCAAATTTGCAATACCGGAAATAGATTCAAATAGGAAACCAATGCTGACATATGCTTTTGAAATTATTATTTTTTTTTCAAACAAAAAATTTGGAATCTTGGTAACTGGCGTGAGCAGAGGATATCATAAATTTGATCATCTTTCAACACTTTTTGTTTGAAATTTTTTCTGATTTTTTACTTCAAATCTACATAAATAAGTGTGTTGACAATATTCTTGAAATACACACGCATATTCGCTTATGTTTTTCAGGTAATCACTTATTCATGAATTGCATATATGTAGTACCACCAGCCTCAGCTTCAGCGCCATTCACTCAAATGGCATAAAATTCAATGCAAAATGCACCAGTTTATATTCACCTGTCAAAATTGAACTATTTTCGTGGCAAAATAATGTAAATCCTGTGTATGCAGATTTCATGTACAGCAGCATCAGCTTTTACGCTTAAAAGGCTTTGCATTTGCAGTTTATCCTTGCATGCCCTTATTGCAGCCATCATCAGGCAGGTGGCAGAATGCATAAATTTATGTAAAATATGGGTTAAATCAGGCAAATTTTGTGAATTTTGACGTTTTGGCATGAAATGATGACGGCAAAATTATGCTGGGTCAAGTGCGAGAGGAGAGATCAAGAGTAATGAATCGTAAATTCTGAAAAAATATTATGCGGGGCAGTGAGCGAGGGGAGGGGCAGATTCCGAAGCACTGAGTTGATTCCATTACTGATTGTTGGAATTTTGTAGTTTTTCTACATTTGTATGCTAAAATGTGTGTATGGAATTTTGGGTGTTTGAGGTTATTGGGTTTAAAACGGAAAATATTTTAATGTGTGCTTCGTGAATAGCTAAAAGTTTTGATGCATAAATATCGTCTATGTTTTTTCAACACCCCCCCATCGACCAGTTGCAAAACCGCCTAAAACTCCGTTGTGGCAAAAATGAGATTTGGTTACCTATTTATTACCTATATTTGAAAACAAGGTTTTGGAAGTCCACTCATCACAATCAGGCTGTGCGGCTTCCGAATTGAGCTAATGCTGCTCCTTAAAAAAAAAACAAAAACAAAATTTGTGCACAATATATAATTTGAGCTACACAAATTTACAAAAAATATGTGAATATTTCCAAAAAATAAAATAAAAATTAGCAGTACGCTAAATAAAAAATATTAAGAAATTTCTTTTTAAATTTTTTTTGTCAATGTTATTGTGGCGTATTAATATTTATTTCAATATTGTTATTGAGCTTTATACTACGATTATGTTTTTTAGGAAAAATGGAAAAAGCAACAAAGTTTACGTTTTTTTTTTTTAACTGTTGTAAAAGCTGTTACAATTTTTTTTTATTATTGACTGATTTAAATTTTTTTTACGTGTTAAAGTTTTCTTGAAAAAAAAGTAAATTAAAAAAAGCCATACCTACGAAAAATATTTATAAACTTTTTACATTCAAATTCAGTATAAAGATATAATATTAGGTAAAGGATTCAAAATTAAAATTTATTGCGGGCAAATTTAAAATTCTATAAAAACTTTTTTTTTAAGAGAAATACATTATTTCGCAAAAACAGAACATTTTTGATTAAAATTTTTTTTTGGGAAAAAATAAAATTTTTTGATGGAAATATATGTGTGTGTTATTTTCGAATAAGAAAACCTTTTACGTTTTAAGTAAACGTCATTGAATTTAATTGCAAAATTCGCTAAAATGGAAATTAATTCTGAATGGCCAAAACGAGAAAACAGATTTTGTACACTTTTTTTAGTGGAAACGTCGCGAACTTCAAACAAAAACCAATGCTGTCAAAATTTTTGTACGAACGCAATGTTTAACCGACTTTACAACACACGAGTTAACAAGAATTCATATACATACATACATACGTATATACACACCTACAAATGCGCCAAGCCAAATTTGGGTACAAGAGCAGCAGCTGGTATGTGCAACATGGGATTGTATGCACAAAATCGTGTGCAACACGCATGTGCAACATTTATTGCCAATGTATCAACATCAGATTTATTTTTAATTTTTTATTAGTTTCGATTTTATGTCTGTGTGTGTTTTATGTGCTTTAATTCGGCTGCCTGCTTTGCATATTTGCCGCCTTTTCAAATTTATGCGAAATTCATGTATTTATTTTTTGTTTAATTAAATCATTACCACGTTGATTTGATTGGACGACATTTTAGCGTGGCATGCCAGCATGCAATGCCAGTGTTTGGATGGCATGCAACCAAATAAATATTAGCAATATTTTGACATGATTTGAAGGCGAAAAAAAGGCAAAACAAAAACGAATTGTATAATAAAATTGTATAAAAATACTCAAAAATAAAAATTAGTTGGAATATTGGCAATATCGCAGAAAAAAAATTTTGCTGTCGTTCACACAACTAAGTTGCATGCCGCAATACGAGTAAGTATGAACTTGTGTGCTTGCGCCGAGCTTCACAGCGTATGTAGTACTCGTATGTTGCATGTATCGCCAAAACACATGTGTGACCTTTGCGCAGCAGCTAAGCGAGCTAGTTCAACGCTATTGTGGCAACATGCATGCATCATTACGCCAACTAAGTACATACATATGTACATATGTATGTATGTATACACAGACAGCATAGTTATATATACGTACATGCAATTTTTGCAATTTTTTTTTGTTTCGCTCCTTTTTTGCCGCAAAAATCTTTCGTCTACCTTATTTGCCTTACATTGATTTTGTTTCCACAATGTACTTAAGTAACTGCTGCTCTTCGCTAACCTTGTTGTTCTTGTTTTTGTTATTTGCATTTCATTTCGCTTTGCCTTTTTTCCCTGTTTCCCATACCTTTTTCCCCCGCTGCTTGCAACATGACAACCAGCCAGCATACAAATATGGTTGTACAGCAGACATGTTATAATGGCAACAACAACAACAACGAAAGCAACATGTGAAACTAGTTTATTGAAAACAAAATGCGCCAAAGCAGTATTTGCGTCGGCAACAACAGGAAAAAAAAGCGTCGAAAAATTTTATACATATCGGCTGCACTGAATTTTGGGTGAGACGCGTTTTGGCAGCCACAAAAAGGGCAAAAGTTTCCCGCGTGTGTCTTTGCATGTGGCAAGTGAACATTTTCACATTTCGCATTTGCAAATTTGATTGTTCTCATGCAACATGACGCTAATGGAGGCAGATAAGAACGAGTAGAGCGATAAGACAAATAAATGTTGTTAATTAAAAATAAAATTATTTTGCACTAAAAAAATTCTTTAAAATATAGAAAAATCCATGATAAAAATATAGTAAGGTAGAATAGCTGAGAGACACTTTTAGCATTTTTGACGTTTGCAAGCAATTTAATTTTAAAATTTGAAACACAAACTCACACACACATTCTCATTTTCGATTCTACCAACCATCGTTTTCGACTGGGGTTAACATATTCGAAACCGGGCCAAAGCGCATGAGTTCTCTTAATTTTTAGGTTTATATGGGAACAAGAAACAAGAGAAAAATGCGGCAAATTTATGAATGGGCAAGGCCAGGGAGCCTCGAGGACATTTTTCTTTTCCAACTCCTGCGGTTTGATCTTGGACAGATGCTATTGAAGCCAACTCAGTGAGCGCTGGGATACAGAAAATATATGATTTATGAAAATTGAAAGGTTGCCTCTATGAAAAGTTCTTAGGCGAAATGGGCTGCCGTGCCAGTTGAAGAAAGGAAGAAATATTCATAGAGATTTTTTATTTATTTTATCGTTCTCATAAGAAAGTTTTTTTTTGTTTACAAAGAGAACCTTCTTATTTTTTATAAGGAAACATCTTTGAATTCATTAAAAAAGAAGTTTTCTTAAATATATGGACTACCCATTTTGATTCTTTTTTTTTTGATTTGGTTAAAAATATTTTTTTTTAATTCATGTTTAAAATAAAAATCAGACTTTTTCTTTGTTTTTTTATTTATTTCTATTTTACCGAACCAACTTTATCCTTATTTTGTTAGTTTTATTTTTTTCGATCATATTATAACCGTTAGTTCAGATTTAATTTCTAAGATCATAAAAAAGTCTGCATTGCGACGATTAAAAATTATAAGAAAAAACCAAAATAACCCCTATTTGAGGTTTTGCACTTACCTACTTAAAATGATCTCAAATTTGTCGATTATTCTTTAATTTTCAGGTGCAGAGCTGCTTAGCTGACCATCAAATTAAAAAATAAGCGACGTTTATTTTTAAAATGTATCACATTTGAAATTATTTAAGAAGTTAAATCCAAAAAAAAAATAATTATGGCTTAGGCCCATTCTGCTTTCATGGCCTTATTCATTTATGGTCGAAAAAAGTCACAAAATACGGTTTAAATTTGACCGCAACAATAAAACTCAAAAAAAAAAACATGTTGATATTTAACATTTATATCCTGTCCCTGTTTTAATTTCTTCAACAGAAAGTACAGTGAAGTGCAAAACTAAGACAAATATGGCCCATACTTTAACCAAACCCATAATAAATCAAACTTTCAATTTGTATACAGCGCTAATATGCCGAAATAATTTTCATCAAAGCTTTGAAATTTTTATTTTGAATAAAAAAAAAAATTAAGTATGCAGTTTAGTATAACAAAGTGCAAGTTTTAAGTGGCTGCTAAATCGTGTTGATTTTTAATAATCATAAATTTCTATTGGAAGAAAATGCGCAAAAGCTTTTGCCAAGAAAATTTAAATAAAATCAACGCCAGTTCCTATAAATGGCTCCATTTATACGGAAAACCCGCTAAAGCTGGTAGTAAAAAAATATTAGAAATCAATTAAAAAGTTAAATTTTTTTATAAAATTTGTTGAATTTTTTTAAGCTACTAGTATATGCACTAAAACAGCATTTGCTGATACATATGTACTTATGTAAGTATGTATATTGTAGTTGCACACAAACAAGTACAACCATTGCAATTGTATTCCGTGCGTAAAAATCTAATTTCAAAATCAATCAAACATATCAAATTTTTCACCAGTTACCATCAATCAAACTGCCAATTCTAACGCACCAGTTCTAATTCTAATTGTAAATCTAAATTGCAACATCCAATCATAGTACATACATGGAAATGTGGTTGCTGCAGCTCATTTACATATGCACACGCCATTCTTAACGCTGACGGCATACATATCATTAGTATCGCTATATTGCCACATGCCACATGCATCAGATTTCTTGCCACTAGCTTCACAGAAATTACGACATCATTGAAAATTTGTAATAAGGCGAGAAAAAAGCTGAGCTGTTGCACGCGCTGCACTATGTATGTAGTAGCATGTTTGCATACATGAACACCCGAGAACTTGAAGAACAATAATATGCGTGAGATAATTCACATCAAGAACACTAATGGTTGCATAATTAATGCATGTACATATGAATGCATGCAGGCATAATTTACTATGCGTATGTAAATATGTACAGCTATGCAGATAGACAAACCTTCACTTATAAATGCGCATTTGTACGTACATACATATGTAGTAAATGTATGTTATACACTAAGTACATATTAGCATGCATATATTTGTAACTCTACACTCATTTATGACTGTGAACCGCATTTGACGGCTGCTGCTTCTGGTTTTTGGATTTTTTTGGAATTTTTTTTTACAGATTTTTGGTTTGATTTTTTCTCCAAACTCCTTATGAGTTAGGTGTTAAGCACTTAGATGTATGCTTGCTAACATACATATAACAGACGAGTGTTTAGCATATGTATATATGTACATTAGGGTGCATCACTCTCCACAAAAAAACGGTACTGTTTGTTCATCGAATTTATAAAGTAAATTATATTTTGAGACGTGCTCCAAAATATTTCAGAAAAACATTAAAATTTATATGAGCTGCACCGATTTGAAATACATACCTCCAGAATATAATAACATTAAAAAATATAACATTAATAGAATTAGAATAACATTAAAAAATGTTTTTCCAAAAATGTCACCTGAGATGGTAGAAGAGCTTATGCTTAGAAGGTCTGCATATAAGTATTTAAGTAAATATATTAAATTTTACGATTCCGGTCTAAAAATCACGACTTTTTTTAGTGAGACACCTTAATGTTCATATGTTCATATATACATATATATTGCATATTTTTATGTCTGGTCCGCTACTTTTTATGGCAAATTGTGTTTACTTGATTACTACATCCGTTTCGATTATAAAAGAAGCCATTCATGACTATGGCAACATTATGCCCTAGGCATAAAACTTTAAAAATTTACATACTCACACGAATTTTAATAATTAGCTAATAAAAAGTTTTCTTACATACATGATAAAATAAAATGAAAATAATAACAAAAGCCTTATTTTAAGCCGTTGTCGTTATTCATACTTAACTTAAATCTGGCCAAGCATTTTTAAAAATTTTCCTATCCTTTTTTCAGACTATAAAGTAATTTAGTTTTTCTGCTTGCTATAGAGTACTTCTTATGCTGAAAATATTACCCGGCAAGTGGCGCTGATGTCGAAATATTTGGAACAAATGTATTTTTGGCCCAATTCTACTCAAAGTCACCAACAATATGGGTGTTCACAATTGCCTGGTTATGCGGTTAAAAATTATTATTCCGTAATGAAATTTATTGCTGCAAACTGAATAAAAAATATGAATACATAACCAAATAACCTCATAAGCAGACAGGTGTTCTGGAGCCGATAGATGGTGGCTGAACTCCTCAAAGCCAGTGGTGAGAAGTTGGTATATGGTTGGTTGGCGTTCCCCGATCTAAGCAGGGTTAATTCGACAAGCACAACTTAATATTTGGCATGGAAGTATCCTACTTGCTGGAAGTAGGAGTGTCACAAGTGATCGCCACGAACTTACGGATGAGATCCAAACCATCAGACAGTGCCGTCAAGCCATATATGATATCCACAGAAAGTCTATTGCAACCTTCCCATACTATCGCACCAAGAATGGTGTAAGTGAAGTTCAGTCAACACCTATACCAGGCAAAGAGCTTCAGCTGTTGTGAGGGACGCGCGTAAGTCTGGCACGATTAAGATCTGGATACAGCACTCATACCTTTCCAGATTCGATCCAAATATACAAATGGCCGACTTGTGAAGACTATCCTCACCAAAACAAATACCTCTTCACCTCTCATTCAAACCCACTCAGTTACACACCCCTCCATTTGATTCGACCTCATCTAAACAGCGCGTTTTTTGGCCTACTGTTTATTGAGCTTGATACTTGGTAGTCTAGCCGATGATAGGATGCTTGTGCCAGCCGTTAAGCCGAGTTTGATCTGATGAATATATGCCATGCCTGTTTTGGAGTCTCCGTGTACTTTGCCTAGTCCACAAGAATGAAGATGCTGCTGTTTCCGCCAATCATCGCGGAATATGTATATGCCTCCTTAACGTAAGGTCCTAAATATCTGCAATACTCTGTGGGCAGATAGAACTTTGAAGTACTGAAGGACTTTGTTTAATCATTTTCAGTCTGAATATCAACACAGTTAAAAAACTTAGCTCTCTTTCGGCAAACAGCAATCAGGCTCTATCATCCTCTAATCATGCTCGCCCTTTAATATGGCGTAGAAATGTGGTCGATGACGGACAAAGGTGACAAAGCTTTGGGAGCTTTCGAGAGAAATATTCTACGCAAGATCTACATGGATGATGGGTACCGAAGAAAATGGAATGACGTTTGTTTAGCTTCACCAAATTGCCATGGATAACTTTTGAAAAGCAGTCTAGAGTATAAAAATAATATTCACAAAGGTCCGGACATGTTTTTTTCCGTAGTTCCAAACACGTTTAGAGGTTAGGTCTAAAACCTGTCGCCATGGAGTGAAATGAGCTCCGCGACTCCAAAAACTTTTTTATGCATACATGCATACTCCTAACGTGTTCAACTGCAGCTCTAGACTCGCTTCTGGGATAGACTCCTCTCTATATTTTTATTCAGGAAACAACAGCCATGAGCGAGCTGCAACCAGGGTTGGAAATATGCAGAATCTCTGATTCCATGACTAACTAAAGACGTCTGCTTTGGCAGAAAGCTCCAAGTGATAATACCTGAATAGCCATGCAACCATCCGGGCTCTTTCAAACAGTTTGGCACGAGGAGGATCGCTAACTGCTTTTTCGGGATCTGAACCATTCTTTAGACTCAGTTGGTCCTCTTCGAGTGGCATAATTACTACTTTCTGGTTACCTGACTGGTCCAACCGATTGCGATTCCACTGTGACCACAGGGTCTGAATGCCGGCTCTGCCTTGAAGATGATGAAACTTTGCAGCATTCTATCTGCTACTGTCCATTTGAAAGCTTCAATCGTCGAACCCTTTGTTACAAGGAATTCGCCTACCAAGGCCTTTTTAGGTATTCATTCTTCGATCTTTCAGGTCGCGGTGTCTTTTTTTTGTTACACCCAAGAATTAACTAACTAATACCCTCATCCACTTACATCAGTATGTATGAATGCCTCTCAACGCATTTGCTATTAACAAATCTAAGTTTTCACAACTCTGCAACTAGATATTCCTGCCGCATGCACTTCGTACGCGAATAGGCATTGAAATCCTGTTTATGTGTTGCAACAGAGTTGCTAATCAATGTCGGGTATCAATGCCAATGTGGCTATAAAAATATAGCTGTACAAACAAAAAAAAAAAAAAACAAAAGCAAAACCAAAATAGGAGCACGACGATATGTGGCACCTAAGTATATATGTAAGTATGTGCCACGCATGAAATATTTTACATCCTATCAGTTGCGTTCATCATTGCCACATCTCATTTAGACGTTTTTATTGACGCACTGTTGCGTTTACATATGGTATTGGTTGTACGTAGGTCTGCGAATTTTTTAAACCATTTTTGAGTTTCTGTTTTTGCGAATGCAGTGCTAAATTAGCGTAAAATGTAAAACGTTTTTTTTTTTTTATATTTTCCGCCGCAACAGCATACCGCAAATGCCGCAGAGTATGTTGCAAGCTATTGTAATAGATACAAATTCACGCAATTCAAACCACCCCCACACTCGCACCTTGCGAACTGCGCACCTTCAATGTTTCTGAACCTACATACCACCACTTGTCAATCATAAAAGTGGCATTGGGTGGTTGCAACAACATGCAGTTGTATGCGCGTGAATATGTGTAAATATGTACATACAAAAAATGTGTATGCAAATGTTGCAATTTGCACTTGCCACTTCAAAATCATCAACAATATTATCATCATCAGCAGCACCAATAGCTTTACCATCATAATAGTAACAACAATAATGCTGGTCCTCAGTGTGGTTGATGGTGTTTGTGGGTATGTGAGTGGTGTGCATCGAACGCATGCAACATAAAAAAAAATTGTGGTTTTGTTGCAACAATACGGCGCTGATTACATGCGGCACGCATAGACAAAACAACTAACCAAAACACGCGCGCTACTACTCTCTGCTACCGAAACGCGGTACGGGTAATTCATTCGCACACATACTTCAAAGTCTTTCGTGCGCACTGAATTGATGATTTCTTCTCGTTTTTTTTTTAGATGCGTTTTATGCGCGCTGTAGCATAAATAAGTGCGTATGTGTGGCACTTATAAACGTATAGCTACACAGCTAATCAAATCATAAAGCAATAACTGCAACAACAACAACAACAACAACAACAACAACACCAACACCAACAACGGCAATCAATAGCAAACACTTGTGTGAATTGATTCCCTTAGGAATTTTGCTTCGAAAATTCCTAATAATAATTTTTTTTATTTGCACTTTATAACACTTTGTGGCTGTTGCAATATCTCAACGACTCATACGGCATTCATTCACTGGCTCATTTAATCAAATTTATTGCTGTTGCATTACCAAGGCAATTGGCATTTATTGCATTTGGTGCTTCTTTTTATTTTTCTTATTCTTTTGTTACATATTGGCATTATAAGTATCTGGCAGCAGGCGCTACTCCACTCGGCGAATAACTCCTATTCTAGCATTGCATATGTTGCGCCCATTATTAGCTCTCGCAAGAATTTAAAGAATGCGTTTATTAAATAAAAATTTTTGTAGGGCAGTTGAATGTATAAAAAGCACAGTGGGGCTATTGCAAGCGAAAGGATGTTAAAAGCATATTGCTTGAATTAAAAAAAAATAAAAATTAAATATTAAGTCACAAAAATATATGCATTTGTTAAAAAATGCAGAGCTTATTAAACAGTCATTTATGTGCTAAGAAATCTATTTCATACAATTACTTCGAAAAGACGAACATAATACTTATCGTAAGAATTCGCTATTTGAGATCAAATATGTTTATGAGAATAAATAAGCCATCTTTAATGTAACTCCGAAAAATTCGGAGTAAGAAAAAAGTGTAAAATTCGATCCTAAAAGATATAAATGGAAACTTGAATATGTATATTAATTTAAAAATAAAGTAGAAAAACTTACTCCGAAAAAGTAATCACGTTAAACAGTGACAATTATTGCTACATTTTCAAAATACACACACAGATTTTAACAAAAAACATGCTTCTAAAAATAAATAAATCCCTTTTTATATAACTCCGAAAAATTCGGAGTTGCATAAATTTACCAGGTTACCAATTTACCAATTTTGAGAATAAATTAAAAAATATAGAAGCATGTGAAAAAATTATATGTATGTACATATATTGTAGAGGTAAAAATTTTTATATTTTTTTTGTGAGGAAAACTGAATAAAAAGTAGAAAACATGAACAAATAATCCGATAACCAGCAATTTGTCAACATCCCGAAAAAAACTTAAAATTTTGCTACAAAAAAAATAAAAAGAAACCATAAAAATAAAAATAAAATCATTATTAAATAAAAAAAATTTAAAACTCCTTTTAATGGCAAAAAATGACTTTTAGAAATAAATATATCATCTAAAATTTTATCCGAAAAGTTTCCCTTAATTAAAAAAAGCTGAAAATTCGTTTTACGGCAAATTATGATTTCTCAGAATCCATAAACCACTTTAAATGTAACTACAAAAAATTCGGAGTGAAGAAAAAAAATCGAATTCGGTATAAAATGAAGCTGTGAAGAAAAATTATTTTGAGAAAGAAAATTATTATTACTCCGTAAAACACTAAACAGGCTAAAAATATTGCAAATTATGGAAATTTAAAAAAGAAAAAGCAAAATATAAGGTGGAAAGACTGCATAAAAATTTAATCCGAAAGCCTAACATTTTCGTATTTGCTTTAAACAGCTTAAAATATAATGCATTAAATTATATTATTAAAATCTAATATCCATATTATGAAATTATGACTTTTTGGAAATAAAAATTAAATTTAAAAAATTTTTCATGGCTAAAAATTAAGTTTTAGAAAGATATATTGGTGCATACCAAACCCTTAGTGCTGTTAAAAACTGCTCCAAAACATTTACAAAACCTCCAAAAAATATTGCTTCAACCAGAAATAAATGAAACGGTTTAGGCTCCGTCTAAGCCTATAAAAAATGTATAAAAACAAAAATACTACAAATTTAAGATGATGGAACGAAGCTTTTTTTACTTCAATTACAGGCTTAGTAACTCTAAATCTAAGAAGATAGCATGCAATTGCAGTTAAATTTTAAGTTTTTTTTCATCTCTTGTGTATTTCAAAATATTCAGAATTACTCCGAAAACGAGTGACTTATTTATTCTAATCAAACATCATGAGAAACTTTATCAAAACAAATTAATACTGTTAAAGTGTCAAAGTAAGAATAAACCTATTCCGAATCATTCCGAAAATAATATTTTCCAAACGGAAGAAATAAATTTATAAAAGTGAGTGAGTGCAAAAACTAGATACCCAAGTGGGGATATATAGTCTCGGAATTGTTAGTGATAAAATTACTCCGAATTAAAAAATAACAAATTTTTAACATTGAAATAAATTTCAAATGCTATACGAGTAAGGGAACAACACAGTTTTGAGGTTTTGTGAACTTCTGCATTCACAATTTATTTTTTTTATTTACACTATATTCTATTCCTCCCCCGCCCACTGTGCATACGGAATTTAGTCCGCAATTCATGCAAAAACGTTGCAGCATGCAAAAATGCCGGCTATGCAACACTTATTCTGCTGATAGTGCCGCCATCGTTGCTGCTTCTGCTTTTGCAACGCATATGTGCAACATGCGGTTGATATCATTAGCATTATTTTTTGCTTTTCTTATTTCTATTTCTGCTTAGGTTTCTGTAAGTATGTCTCAATACAACAATTTTCGCCTTAGCATGCGAGTCATCAGCTGATGTCTCGTCTCGTCTTCTCAAGCGGCTAACTTCAATTGCAGCGCAGCAGAAGCATTGCAGCAACAGATATGTTGTCATAGTTGTTGTTGTTGTTGTTCGTGCGCCTTTGAAGATGCTACATTTTTTTTCATTTTGTTTGCATGTATTTATATATGCATGTGCGTGTGCGTGTGTGTGTTAGTCAACCTTTTGTTTTCTGATTATTTTCCAAGTCGCCACACTTGGCTCATCACTAAGCCTCACCGCCTGAATATCTGCCTGCCGACCTCTATCCATCTACTGTCTGTCTAACTGTCTGCCAACTGTCTGTGTGGTGATTGCATTTTGTTAGCTTTTTGTTTCGGATATTCGTGTTGTTGTTTTATTTCACTTTGGTAATCTAATTAATTGTGATTTCATTTATTTAATTTATTGTAATTGCGAATTTCTTGTTGCATTTTGCATTTTACACGCAGCATTAACACATTTAAGTGGATTGCATTACAGGCTCTCCACTTGCTAGGTAAGTATATCCGTATGTGTGTCTTGCAGCCGCTTACATAGAAACGCAATTTGTGTTTGTCAATCATTGGTCTTTCTGTTGTTGTTGTTGTTGCAATTTTCCACATGGTAAGTGATTCGTCGTAATTTTCGTTGCCTGGCATTTATGCGTAACTGCTGCAGTTGGGCGATTTCATTTGAATTTGAAAAATTTCGAAAATTTGTTTAACTTACTAAAAAGTTAATTTGTAAAATTAAAGTGAAAAATTGAGTTTACTGAGCTCAATTACAAAGGAGCTGAACACATATAAAAATACTTCAAATGATGTGATTTGCTGTCAGGGAATTCATCATCCATTATTTAACGTAATCACTCCGAAAATAAGCTAAAAATTATTAAAAATAATTATTTCAAAAAAATCAGTTGGTTGTTGAATGTAGGCGTTTACTCCGAAAGCTTCGTAACTCCGAAAAGAATGTATATTCCCAAGAAACTTACTCTTCTTACAAGTAAAACGTTATTGTATTAAAATATTCCGAAATATTTTAATATTACTCCGAATTCTTTTTCGGAAATTTCAAATGTTTCTGTCGGTGAAATTGACTGCTATTGTATAATTAATTAATTCAAATTTCAGTTGATTGTGGAATGTTTGCGTTTACACCGAAAATTTTATAACTCTGAAAATAATGACTATTCCTAAGAAACTTACGATATTGCGAAATCTTATAATCTTACTCCGAATTCACTTTTGGGTAATTCAAAAATTATATAATATATAAATGTCTATATTTACTTCGAAAATTGTAACAATTTGAAAATCAATGATGATTAACAAACTTATTCAGAATAAAAAAAAAAAAANATATAAATGTTGAAAATCAATGATGATTAACAAACTTATTCAGAATAAAAAAAAAAAAAATTAATTATTTGATAATAGTTGCTCCGAATGTTTTATAAACGTTAAAAGGTGACAAGCAGCAATGAAAATTGATCTGATCTGATCAGTCTTTTAGAAAATACAAGTTCCTTTTTTAACTGATAACTCCGAAGATCGTTTCAAAATAAATCTTATCCCATGAAAAACCCCGTTACTGCGTACAAAAATATAGTTCGAATTTTTGTAAGCTTCGATCCCTTTGAATCCCTCAAAAAATAGCCGTTTCTAGTTACTCCGAACTTTCTTATCTCCGAAAATTATAATCAACATTTGGTTTTAGAAAGTATATTTTTTTTTTATAAAGTGACTCGTTTAAAAATATGTCCAGTTCAGTATTGAAATTGTTACCAAACTCTTTTCGAAAATCTGAATATAGTTTCTATGGCTTAACGCTATCACTCCGAAAATTGTTTCTAAATAAATTTCGTTAAATGCAAAATTACCATTTTCAGTTAATCCGTGAAATTTTAATTGCAACTCCGAAAATTTTGCTTTGGCATATAAATATGTTATCCATTATTTAGACTCGTTATTCGGAAATCTTTTTGAAATAAGTCCCGGTCAGTATGAAATACCAGTTTTGAGTTACTACGAAAATTTTCCGGAGTTATAAATTATATTTGTTGAAAAAAGTAGAAAGTCGCGCAATTAATAACCGTTCGCATTTGCTCCGAAAAATTAATTACTTCGAAAATTTTATTCCGAATCCAAAATTTCAACAAAATTGTATGCACTCCTCGTTATATCATCTGATTTGTGGTAATTTATGTTTACAAAGAAAATTATATGTCTCCGAAAAAAAACTTTAAGTAGTCCAAAAAATGTATGTGATGTCCAAAGAAAAGTTGTAATCTGTAATCTTTTTTCAGACACACCTCTGATTTCACTCCGTAAAGAAGTTTATTTTGCTTAGGAAAATTCTGAAGAGCCGTGATTAGGGTGATACAGCTACAGATACTAGAAATTTATCGGGTAATATTCTTAAGGACGGGATTCCTCTTCTATCATGAAATTTTATATTGTAAGAAGTTAAAGAATATAAAATTTTAAGTGAGTCACACACACCTTGACCCTCATTAGGGGGCTAGGCACTTGGCCTTTTTCCTGCTTTCTTTGCTTGTTGACCAAAAAGTTCACAAGCCACGTACGAAACGTAGCTAAATGGAGACCAATATGTGTACGTTTTGAATGTACTTATGTCTGTGTGCATATAAATTTGGAGAGAGTTGGGGAAGGCTGTGGGGCCGAATTTCATAGATAAATGTGCAAACAGAAAAGTCTACACATGCAGTCTCGTACTTAATACCAAGGTCCCATTACTCTGAACAAATGACTGCCCGCTTGCAGCCGCCATTATTACCTTTGGACTAGATATTTTTTGGGCTGATTTTCTCTTTTACTTTTTTTCAAAGGAGCAAAGCCAAGTAGCAAAGTTAAAGTATAGATATAACTGTTAAGCAGCTAAAGGTGGTGGCTATGCCAATACATATGTATACATACATATAATAACATATGCGCACAAACATACATACGTTGGAGCATATGAGGGGTAAGGAAGCAATCAGTAAAAGTAAATAAAAGTGCTACGTAAAAATAATAAGAAAAAACTAGCAGCCCAGTCTGGCATAGTCTAAAGGCCCGTCCACATAGAACTTTGGCGTTGCGTTGGCGTTGGCGTCGCTTCAACAGCTGACTATGAATACATGAATTCAAATGCAGCCGTCCACATAGCCAAAATTCGACAACGCTCACGCCAACACAAAGCAAAAAGATGGCCAACTCTCAACTTTTCGCGTGCGTCGCTCGTCAGCTGTTGCAAATAAATAAAATTATGTGAAATATTTTTCCTTTTTAATCAAGTGCGGGCAAGAAATATCGTTTTTAATGCAATTATTGATATGAAATATTAATTTATCTGTCGTTAGTATGTTAATTTAGTGGCCCAAGGTATCGCTGCCAAGCATTCATTGTAGCAAGCAAACTTTTAACGTGCGTTCTGTCAAACCAACGCCAACGCCAAAGCCAACGCGAAAGTTCTATGTGGACCGGCCTTAAGTATGCCGCAAACGTTTACTTCGTTATCGAGTAGAAAAAAATAAAGAAAATAATATACAAAATGAAAAAAAGATAAATTTTAGTATTTTATTCTGCGGTTGCTATTGCTGCAATAACAATGTGCAACAAGACGTGATGCCACGCGCATTTTGGGCACTTTTAATTGTCTGTTCTAGCGGCGGCAGCAGCAATTTGCTGGTTGTGATGCTGCTGGCGGTGGTGGCGGCGGCGGCGATGGCGGCGGCGATGGTAGGCAGTCAGTGTCTAGACAAACTCGTCGACGCAGCTGCAAGGCAAGATATTTAGTTTTGTTGTTGTTGAAAACTTGCGGAAAATTGTTTGCGGAAATAAGTATTACAAAAGTCGGCAGAGAAGTCAAGTAAAAGTGCCACGTAAAGATAAGTTTCAAATGAAAGCAAGTCAAGCGGAAGGAAGTAGGAAGTCAAAGGAGGCTTGCCAAGCTAGCAGCGAAACAAGAAGCGCAAAAGAGTCGGAGTGCGCGCAAGTAGAAAGTCACAAACTTGCAGAAAAACCGAGTGGAAGAAAATTACGCGACACAAAATTTAAGTGGTAGTTGTTGTGGTTGGCTGTCTCGTTGACAGTGGCTTACACTGCGCGCTGCTTCTCCTCCTTCTAATGCCAATTATTACAAAAAGGACGTGAAATAAAATATTTCCTTTTTTGGTAGCATTATATTCCACGCCTGATCTCGCTTGCATTTATTTTTGTCAATTGCGTTTGCTATTTTTTTGTTTTTGTTTTTTGCTTAAAATTTACTACTCTTCACTAATTAATGCGGCATTTCTTTAGCATACCTTGAGGCGCTTAAGCGGCTAAGCGACAAGCGCACATTTAAAATCAATAAAACTAATTGGCAAGGCATATAAATCTTCGTTTGTTAAGCGTGTCGACTTAAGCAGCAGACAGCTTGGAGTGTGTGTGCGTGTGACAGCTCAGCTAGCTGATGATACTCACAAATCACATGGCATCCGTTGCCTAACTAAGCCAATCAGCTTAAAAGGCTTTTGTTTTCGTACAGGCTTTTATTATTATTATTTTTTTTTGACTAAAATACATTTTTAATTTGCTTTCACTTGCTTTTAGTAGCTGAAATATTTCAAAGTTAGTTCGTTTGCTTCGTTGTTTTTTGAAATTAATCGGAATTATTTTTACCCGCCGAATAAATATTTGCATACATTTTTACTTTTTTTAAGGCATTATGTTTTGTTGACCGCACAAAAATGTTTCCACTTTGAGGCGGTTTAGTTGCGTAATACACACATACATACATACATATGTGTGTATGTAGCAGCATTGCGCAGCTTGTTAGCATTTTTGCATGCTTTTAGGCGGTTAACCGCGGCGCTTAAATGCAAATGAATGGGGGGGGGGGGNGGGGGTTGCGGCATTAGCGCGCATCCCATTGTTGATACCATTTATATGTATGACGAGTCCAGCAATGTTCTATGTTAAATATTTAGTAATAGAAGCATTTTATAATGCTTGCGAAAGAAAAGTTTTGCATACTTTTTGTGGCGCAAATATTTAATATCGAACAAAAACGTTGAATTTTCTAAGTAATTGCGCTTTGGTGGTAAAAATTACTTATGCTTTTGATTTAAATACATAATAGATTAGTTGTTGTGAAAAATAAGTTTTACATAATAATTGCTTTCAATTACATACATATGTATGTATGTATGCAAATAATAATTATTTAGAAAAATGCATGTATGTACATGTACAAATTTTTATATGCTGAAATTTTATTTGATTCATAAGTAGTTTTTTTAACATAAGAATATCTAGCTAGCCGTGCGTATTTTAGATTTTTTATATTGTTATTGTTTTCGGAGTTGCTATAAGAAACTGCAAAAACTTTAGTCTAAAGTTTAAAGTAGCTTTAGAAATTCAGAGAAATTTTGGAGTGACTCCGAAAAATTCGGAATATGTTCGGAGTTATTTTCAGACCGTGTTTTCTTAAAAATAAATGCAATTTTTTTGAAGAGTGACGTCTAAAACAATGGAAATTTTCGGTGTAATTTTCAGCCTAGATTTGCTCGCTTAAATTAAATAAAAAAAATTATTGCAAAAAGTTTCGGAGTAGTTCTTGGAGAGTAGTCAAGTTTTGTACCAAATTCACACAACATTTTTAGCACAAAAAAAACGCAAAAAGTATTTTCTAAAACTTTCGCAGTTATAGTGACTTCCAAGTAATTTCATGCCATTTGAGAACCTTAAAACTAAATGAAAATTGTATACGTATGTAGACGTTAAGTAGTCTCGAATAGAGAAATTAAAAATTTTGTAGATTTGTACAAAAGCATCCTCGAATTCTTTCCAGTCATCAAATCTAAAAAAAATCGTAACGTCATTCATTTCTTTTAAGATGTTCACGAAATGTTTAGACTGTGGTCGCTTCTTCTATAGACCATTTATGCTAACCCTGATAACCGCCCTGTAATTCAGGCGGTGTGTGATTCGTACAGTGAAATACTCTGAACCATTTTTTAATATTTCAGTAAAACAACGCAGCTGTTGAAGTACCGGCATTTCACGGCGTTAACAGGAATTGGATCCTTTGTTAGCACTTTGCGTTAAAGTCTTGTCGTAAGAGCTTAAAATTTCGAAACCTCTTTGACGTTTATGAGGTTGTTCTTTTCCTTAATGTTTGAAAAATTCCGGTGTTTTTTCGGAGTTAACCTTAGGGCATGTTCTATCAAAAACCCAGCTGTTTCCATTATTTTGTGCAAAACAGAAAGTTCTCAATATTTTGAAGTTTTTGAACTAGGTAAACAATTTTTTCTTCTCGGAGTTACTTAAAGTTAATGTTTGAATGAAAATATGATTCTTCTGTGGCTGCTTGAATTTTCGACAGAAAAACAGAAATTTTCTAAATATGTATTATGAAAAAAAAATATTTAAAAATTTCGAATTTTTCGGAGTGTTTTCGGAGTTATTTAAAATTAATGTTTGAATGCAAATATGATTCTTGTGTGGTTCTTCGAATTTTCGAAGCGTAAATTTTTAAACACTTTTGAAAAAAAGTAAAAAAAAACATTAATTTGTAAAAATTTAAGAAAAATATTTTTAAATAACATACAAAAAAATTGTAAATGCTTCCGTAAAAGTTTAATTCAGTGTCTAAGTGTACCTATCCATGCCAACACATTCCAATGATACGAGTATAATATTAGAAAAATTGTTTGGTTGCAAAATCAAACAGATTTTCGAGTATTCAAGCAATCATCAATTGTTTACGCAGTCAGTTGAAATTCTTTCGTGTAAATAAACAGTGCTTTGTTGCGGAATTTGTATGAAAAATGTCAGCAATAACTACGCTGTTGATATTTAACAAAGCACAAAAAATACATATGTATATGTCGGTCCCCACCCCAAAATGCGGATAAACTCAGCTAAAAAATGTAACTGACATTAACACCCCTCAAAACATAACAATGCAGGGAGGCAACAGCTGTTGTTGGTGTGTGACAGAAGGCATAACAAAATATCCACTATTAAATACATGTGAATGTATGTATGTGTATGCATTTGCGGGTGTACTTCACTGCTCAAGAGCGCTTTTGGAAAATAAATTGGGTTGGTTGGCTCGAGAGATGCTCATAAAAAAGCAGACGATTTTTTTTTTTTATTTCAATGTTTATACACTTGACCTCATATTGTTTTGGTTGCGTATACCTTCTGTACTTTTAACATACTTTTCTTATTATTATTTTTTTATGTCATACATAAAAATTGGGGTTAAACAATTTTGACGCTTAACATCATTTATCCACTCTTACTATTTTCGCTTTGTCCCAAGTGGTTATGACACTTAATGACAAGTGCACATGTTTTTACCCCTAAATGTATACTAGTGGGTTAGTGTAAATATTTGCTAAGTTGAGTTTGAGTATTTTCCCTGTTCAAACTAGATTTGTGATTGGCGTCAAAAAAAGGACTGGACAGTATGTTTTATCTGTTTGGAGTGAAGGGACAAAGGAAGGTTGCAGATAAGTTTGATTTGCTAGCAACAAAATTTATTATGAAACACTTCCTTATAGCAATTGTAAGTTGTTTTTGGGGAAAGGGATAGGGTGTTTTTGTAGAAAGTTTTATCAATATTTGTAAGTAAAACGTTAGATATTAAATCTTTTTTGTTATATAGTGTTATTTGCAGTGGAAATATAGTTTAAGACCTTTTCGGAGTAACTACGAAAAATTCGGAAAAATTCGAAGTAGTTGGGTAACCCATTTGTAGGAAAAAATTACTATCATGTGTTTACTGCAGGGTATACCTCACATAATGATCTTATAGTGAATTCGGAGTGGTTGAATGAACATATATGCCTTATATAGCCGCAAGCGTCTTTTTATGAATGCTATTTCTGTAAATAGTCTCAATTCAACCAGCTACAGACGAAATTAAAATGATTATTGAAATAAAAATTTGCTTGCATTGAAGTTTTCACTCACAAATAAATATGTACATGCATAGATTGCTAATAACACCCCTTCCATATCCTTCCTACAAAATCCTTTTTTTACACTTCTGCTCCAACTTTGTAGCACCTAATTTTCGTAATACAATTTTCATGAACTAACATTTTTTGCATTTATTTTTCTTTCCCCCCACTCTCTCTCTCCCTTAATGACATTTGTCATCAGTAAGGAAAGTTTTCTTTTTTGAGCTATTCAGTACGTGATTTTTTTTTCTACTTTGTGCGTACAACAGCTGTACGATTTCAATTTACTTGTAGTGAGGACACGTACTAAATATACTACGAAGGTAAGCAGCACGTAGCCTACAATGAGGCGCATGTACTTCATAATATCAACTCATCTTCGGAATATATATTCTTTGCTACTTAGAGATTTCCATTAGGTAGGACATATGGCTGAATGTAGTTGGAGAAAACTCAAAAGAAAAATATATTGGCTTTCCCTACAAAACATATGAAAAAAAAAATACTATATAAGTAAAAGAAAAATAAATTAGGTGTTGAAGCGTAAAAATAAATTGAAACCGAAAATTGAATATTCGTTGGGGGAAATAAAATGCCAAGCTGAAGATAGTACGGCGTGTTTTTTTGATTACAGGGAAATAAGGTATTACTGTTACTTCTATAAGTTTCTGATGATGATGAATTTCGTTATAGCTTTTGTTGTTGTTGAAATGTTCGTGAGGTAATTGAAAAACATCTGTATGCTTTTTGAGGCCAAGGCATTTTTATTCATTTTTTCTTAGTGTATTTGAGGAAGAAAAAATTTATGAAAATACAGCACAGATAGGATAAGTTCAAGAAATACTTGTTGGGATAAAAAAATATACATGCTTTAATTTTTTTCATAAATTTTGGAGAATTTAAAAAATTAGGAGTAACTCCGAAAAATTATGAGTAACTCCGAAAATTTTGGAATGATGGAAATAACCTTAGAACTTGAAATAGTTGCTTCTCCCAAACGCAAAATATAATAAGAATGATCTTAACTTCGCTGATATCTAAAAGAACCTATTTCCTGATCTTTAAATTCGATCGACACAAAAGCAATTTTGAGTTATTTAATTTATCTTCCGGGCTCTAAATGAAGGCTATTACCGTTTTTCGAATCTGATGTTAATATCTAAAGAGTATGCGTATCCCAACTTAATCAGTAATGCGCAAAGACCAGTGTTGCCAAATATGTGAAAGCCTTGTGAAAAAAATTTTGAAAACTAATTAGTTCGTTTATTTAAGTAGCCAACCTGGCTTAGTACATAGTACATAGTAAATGTATGAATTTTTGGGTTAGGAACTTTTTAAAATTCTCTTGATTTTATATGGACGCGCACTGAATAAAAGTTGAGAATCCCTGATTTGGGTGCATGCATTTTTAATAAAATTTTAATGACATTATGAAATTCTGGGTTTGAAAAATTCGGAGTATTTCGGCAAAATTCGGAGTGAATGCAAACAATTCGGAGTAGCCGAAGAGTAAATATTTCCGACATGGGATGCCGTTTTTTAACTTTGACAGGACTTGGTGTAATTCAGAGTAACTCGATGCATATTAGGAGCGAATATTTAAGACCGAAACCAAAAATAGTACCAAGGTATACCAAATTTATATGAAAGAAAATCTAACACAATTTACTTAAGCATAGCAAATAAATCGATATGCTTGATGATTTTTTGCTATAATTTCAAATCCAACAAATAATTTCCATTAATATAATATATCCCTTACTCTTTTTTCGTGGTTAGGGCTGGAAATATTGAAATAAATTGTATTAAAAAATCTACGAAAATCGGCTGTTTATGAGAAATAAATTAATCTTAGTTACATACTTACGTACATATATACATATATTTCTTAAGTGGTACTTAGCTCAGAAAAATTATTATTTATTTAATGCATCATCTCGAGGATGTGACCTGCTTCAATTGCGTATGCGGAAAAAAAATGTATATATTTGCTTGTGCTTGTAATTAGTTAATTATGACGAAGGTACTAAAAAGTTAACTGACTTGAATTAGGCACATTTTAAATGTAAATTATACCTTGCGCTTTTGTTACAGTTTGTAATGGATTTTATTAAGTACGTTACCTAAGACAACTGAAGTCTAAAGTAAATCGACATGTTGTAATTTTATACAACAACATAAAATATATTTCGCTCTAAATGCATCTCGTGTGGATTGTTCACAAATTTTCACCTGGCATTGATTGTGCAAAATCAAGTTCTTTATAAATTTCAGTTAAATATTAAAAAAAATTCTTGTGGTTGGGTGCTCTAAAAATTTGTATGTATTTTAATAAAATAAAAAATAAAAATATTTAGGTAGTTAAAACATATCTTAATTACTTTAGAATTTTTTCTACGATTTAAATTTTTTAATTTTTAATTTTTTAATTTTTAATTTTTAAATTTTTCAATATCTACAATCAAAAACGTTAGTTAGCGAAGTGAGATTTTTAGTGTTCCATTTAAATTTAAATTTTTTATAACGGTTCAGATTTTTTCTCTTTTTTTAATTTGCAATAATTTTCTAATTTTCTTTGGCATTTACACAAAACTAATAAAAAATCTGTTTGCGTAGACGCACTTTGTACTACATACACACATTCGTATTTCGAAGAAACTACAAGTAATTTTTAAGCAAAAAACAAAACCTATTTTAATTCTCATATAAAAAAATATGTATATATATATATATAATGATCGGATCTAAACCAGATTAGTATGGGACCACCTCTGACACACTACCTTTCCGATGTGGTCCAAAGTTATAAAAAATATTCCGACGAACTGATAACCTCCTCCTTTTTTGGAAGTCGGTTAAAAAGAGGACGAAATATTAGCCCAGCTAATGGAATGTGATGTTTCCAGGAGACTTTTCTGGCCACAATTTTTCAGAACCCCAAAATTCCGAATGGTACACATATGTCCCACCCCTCCTAGGCTGCTCCTTTTATAATTTTTATATTTGTATTATCCCCAAGCTTAGCAGATAACTAAAAGCGAGACTTCTCCTTTGGTTGGTTTCCGGATCGAAAGGGTTAAATAATGGAAGCAGTATTTTTTTCTAAAAATTTTTTTTTTAGTTTTTTTTTAATGTTTAATAGATGCAACCAAAAAATGCTATTTTGTTAAGTGAAATTTTTTATAATACTTTAAATTTTTTTAGTTTTCAATACAAAAACAAAAAAAATTGTGTCGTTAATTGAAATAGTAATTATTTTTTGTATATTTTTACTTTCTTCTATAATGGTTTAAAAAATTTAATTTTAGAAATTTTCAATACAATTAAACAATTTGATTTAGTTGAAAAAACTTTAATTATTTTATTTATACATACTTTTGTTTTGAATTTTTCTATGGAAATACAAAAATTGGTACTTTTTTACATTTTCCAACCAAAAACAAAAAAAAAAAATATTCAGTGAAACGCAATATTAACTTCATATTTAAAGGTTTAAAAAGTTAAGTTTTTTAAATTTTAACAAAAATCAAAAAAATTTAAATATTCATATTAATATTTTAAGGAACGTACATATAGTTTTTCATTTTTATTTTATATATTTTTTAACATTACAGAATACTCACAATAAAAAGCAATGATTTCAGCGACAACATTTTTAAAGATTTAAATTCCTTCCAAAAAGTGTTATGCTCGAACAACTTTCAAAAGTGGTGAAGACCCTGCTGGCAGCACACTGGAATCGTTTTTGACAGTTTTCAATTATAATATTCAAAAAAAATATCCTTTTGTTAATATTCTGTGATTTATGCTGATGTCAATCTTCGTTTGAGTACTAAACTTCACTAACTTCCAATACACTGCATTCACATAACACTTTTGTATTTGCAATAGATGCTGGCTTTTAGCAAAACTCTGCACAGTTCACAAAGGTTTATTTAGTAGTAAAACAATATATGTTTTTATGAACCAACAATTAAATGTTCAATTTCAACGTTTTTTCCGCTATTTTCGTTACCGGGTTTGCGACTTAAGTCTTTCGTTTGGCGGCACCGCTGCTACTTTTTAGTACACACGATCGCTTTGAATTAGGGTTCCACACGACGATGCAACGCTATTTATAACGACAATTGCCCGACAGCGCAACAAAGCAGCCGCAACAGGCTGCGAAGAAGCGCGGCAGATGAGCGACAGCAACAGCAGCTGAGGCTGAGACTGAGACTTAAAATGAGGAATATAAATTGAAAAAAATAAGCTAAAAGTCATCTATGAGCTGCAAGCGGTGGGTGATTTAGCGCGTTGCCAACTATAAATAGCTATGTGCAAAATATCTAATATAACTATTTTGTAGAGAAGCAACAACAACAACAAACAAGAGCTGCGATAGTGACTGATGACTCCAGTGTGGCGGCGAAGCGCACTCATCTTCTTTAGAGCTGAGTGAGGCTAAGCAGCAGCAATTGTAGCACGAAATAGCAAAATATACAATACAGCAACAACAATGACAACAAGCAGCTTCAACAATAAGCAGAGCAATAACAGTTGCAACAACAATAGCGACAAACAATTGCAGCGAGCGATCAGCAGCAACGAAAATGAAATGAAAATAATTTAAGTAAAAACAAAGTAAAACGAAGAAAACAAATAAAAACCAAAGCAAAAAAAAAATTGTATGACAACATTAAAGAGCGGCAAACAGTTTCAAACAAAATTAGACGACGAAAACAACAACAACAACAACAACAAATAACAAGTGTAACGAAGCGCCAACAGCGAGTTTCATGCCAGCCACATACAATAGGAGTATAACAATGCTAAAAGCAACAATACATCTACAACAACAAACGGCATCATCATGTTGGTAGCGTTTTCTAGTATTTAGGAGCAGCTGGGGTATCTCACCGTGAAATATTCAGATAGGTGCGCTCTTCATAGCGCCTTCTTCGGTTCGAACAATTGAAGCTAGCAGTAGCAGCCGCAGCTGCAGCTCAGCTGACGTCGCTGTTGACGTTCAGGCAGCAAAAGGTAGCTTATATTTATTTAGAATAGTGAGCGTTAAGGCACCGTTCGTTTTTCAAATAAGCGAATGCAAAGTATTAGTAACCGTGCGCGTGTATGTATGTGTGTAAGGGGTAGGGGGTACTTAGCTTCACACGTACTTACACTCACACAGTAGCAACAGCTAGCTGGATCACTACAATTGATCTTCTAGAGCAGCATAATTGTGAGCGCGCCGCGAAGCAACCGAAAAAATTGAGTCTATATTGGCAACAACAAAACAAAAAGAAAAAAAACGTGGCAACACACCTACGAAAATATGTAATAGAAAAAAAAATTTTGAGGAAGCAAAAAAATAAATTGAAATAAAATTAATTCAATAGCAAAGCCCATTTTCCGCTCAATCAACTGGCTGAACGCCGTCAGCGAAGTCGTTCGCTTTTTTGCTTTTTTAGAATTTGCATCAAAAGCACAGCGCTCGAATCGCTCACATCAAATGTCCATAACAATGGCAGTGTTGCCAACTATTTATTGTGCAATAGTTATTGCATGCGCATACTGATACGTAGATAAATGCACATACTTCTTTACATACTGATGTTCTAAACCTTTTGAAATTTACATAAATATTCAATATTGCAGAGATTTACTCATTCTCTTATTAATACTAAAGGCATAGAATACACTAAGTAAGAATGCGATATGTTCTAAATTACTCTGCTCTCTTTGCGTTCTAACTCGATTTGCTACTCTTCTTTGCTTGTTCTTTCACTCTGGGGAATGCCAATTAGCAAGCTATGTTTGATATGGTATGGGTCCTTGAAAATTGCAAAATTTATTGTCTTTATGTTTGTACGCGCATCAACCGAAAACTAAAGCATAGAATCGAATGGAATTTTCCCCGGTGTATTGCTTGAGGTTTAACTTAAAATATAGAATAAAAAAATTAGAGAGTTGCCACCTGTTTAAAAATTGCAGTTAAGGTATATTGATAAGATAAATAAAATATTGCAATGTGGCTGTCATAAGAATGATGTTTAAGAAGGATTATAGCCGAAAACATTTTTATGGAAGGTTGCCCCCTCTTGCAAATTTCAATTTAATTTAATTATTTAGAAGAATTATATAGCGCATTACGGGTATCAAGATAAAGAGGTTTAGGAAAGCTTACTGCCCGAAAATATTTTTGATGGGGGTTGCCACCTGTTCGAAAATTTGTATTAAATTAAATTGATAAAACAAATGAAAAATTACAATACTGGTGTTAAACTTAAGAGATTTTAGAAAGTTTACTGTTGAAAATATTTTTGAATCGGGTTGCCACCTATTTGAAAAATTTAATTCGGTTAATTTATCAAAGAAAGAGCGCGATATGTAGGTAGACTCGAGTTGGAAAAATGCTTCGTTATGTGCATAGTTTTGTTATATTTATAGAATGCCAAAACCACGATACAACAAAAAATTCAACATTTTTCGAAAAATTTGTAATACGCATAGTTTTGTCTTTTATAACGGGGCTAATCGTTAACATATTTAGAAAACATTAGAGGCTCTTGAGTCGGAACTTCGATATATAGAACTTTTTTTGGGACTTAACCTTTTGCGAAGGTTTCCATGCTCAAAATTTCTTCGTTATACATATGCGTGGGGCATTCTTCTTGTATGGAAAATATAGCAACAACGAGGTTTTTTCAGGCATCTCAGCCAAAAATTCTGTTATACATATGTATTGAGTTTTTCGTTTCATTAAGATTCGTTATATCAAGGGTTCACTGTATATATACGTTACACGGGGCGATTTTATGATCTAGTTAGCTTTTGGAATGTCTAGAATTTTTCCCAAGAAAAGGAGAAAAATTTGTTTTTAACAAAATTCCGCCGTGACTTCGGAAATTTTATCTTTTGACTATTTTTTAAAGTCAAATTTAGCATCTGAGATATATGTAGGATCCTTAAAACTTCCAGCTCCGGCATATTGATGCACAACGTAAGGATAATTGCAAGCCAAAATTTAAACACGGAAAGGTGGTTGATTTCTTCAATGAGTATCAAATACAAATAAGTATGTCTGAGCAAATATTCATCCACAAATAAAATACTACTTTTTCCCAATTAATACTATAAACAGCAAAAAAAAAACGTAAAATCATTATCACCAATTAAATACTATGGTGACGGCCGCCCATAATCACATACACAACTCCTCCTCCATCATTCGCTGACCCTTCCGCAATCGATCACTGCGTGAGTGAGCGTTGACAAATGAATTGTACTTAATCGCCGTTCAATTGTCGCAACTACCACATAGCATATGTAATTACAGTAAATACGTACATATGTAAATAAATATGTATATAAGTATTATTTTAAGTACTTACGTATGCAATTAGGCGGCATTTTCTAAGTTTGTATATATGTATGTATTGAATATCAACCGGAATTCCAACACTGCGATCGGTACTTATTAACGGTGTTTGCTGCTTTGTGAACTTAACTAACTGTTGCATTGATTTTTTTTTTGTATGCACGTATGTAAGTATGCAGTATGTTGTCATTCGGTTTTGTTATTTTCTTCTACTGTTACTGAAATTTTATTTTGCTTGCGCATTGGCTGTTGTTGTTCGTGCCATTGTCACACTGTCTAGGGGGCGAATTGCAATTTTTGACGACCTTTTTTGATTTTTCATTCTTAATGTTTTTACTTCTGCTTTTGCTGGTAAAATTTTCATTGCAACGTTTATACATTGATCGTGACTTGGCGGTGGCGGCGACATCGTCAACTTTGTGGCTTAATGATAATGAGAAGGCTGTTGATGATTGAGGTGATGTGAGAAATGGTGATATTGGTGGTGGTGTTAACTGTAAAATTGATAGAAAAGGAATTAAGTTAAATGAATATAATAATTGCACTCATTTGATTAACTAAAAAAAACAAAAGAATATTAATACGAAATATTATTAGGTTCGATAGCTTATAACGGGTGATTTTTTTGAGGTTAGGATTTTCATGCATTAGTATTTGACAGATCACGTGGGATTTCAGACATGGTGTCAAAGAGAAAGATGCTCAGTATGCTTTGACATTTCATCATGAATAGACTTACTAACGAGCAACGCTTGCAAATCATTGAATTTTATTACCAAAATCAGTGTTCGGTTCGCTTTACGTCCGATTTATGGTCTACATAATCGACCAAGTGAGCAAACAATTAATGCGATTGTGACCAAGTTTCGCACTCAGTTTACTTTATTGGACATTAAACCAACCACACGAATGCGTACAGTGCGTACAGAAGAGAATATTGCGTCTGTTTCTGAGAGTGTTGCTGAAGACCGTGAAATGTCGATTCGTCGCCGTTCGCAGCAATTGGGTTTGCGAAACACATTTCGAACCGAACACTGATTTTGGTAATAAAATTCAATGATTTGCAAGCGTTGCTCGTTAGTAAGTCTATTCATGATGAAATGTCAAAGCATACTGAGCATCTTTCTCTTTGACACCATGTCTGAAATCCCACGTGATCTGTCAAATACTAATGCATGAAAATCCTAACCTCAAAAAAATCACCCGTTAAATAAAGCATTGTGTTCTGAAATAAAATCGGAGAACAAAAACTAAATCAACCGGAAATAAAAACTTAATCACGACGTGATTACACCGTGTAACAAATTACGACAACTGCACCAACTTTTTAAGTGACCTAGCGCAAATTGCGAATATCTTTGAAATTTTCAAGTAATTCTCATTTTTGTTTGACTTCAATGGCTAAAGAGTTTTTAACTCAGTTACTTGAAAAGCAGAACATACTTACATACTTCTTTCTTTTTTGGTTTTTTTTCGGAACTGTTTCCGATTTTTCGCAACTTGTTGGCAATTTTTCCGGTAAATTTTTTCCGAATCTTAAATACTTCAAGACTTCAAGATTTTTTTCCATGTACTAGGAACCTTTCATTATGTTTCAGGCCTTTAGGTGCTCTTGGCATTATACTTTATAGAATCTTGCGGGAATTTTTAACGATTTTTCTGAGTTCATCGCGTTTACTCCTATTTAACAACCTTCTATGATTTTCCGGAGCTTCCGGAGTCCTTAAGTTTTATCTTACGTGATTTCTTGAAATTTTTCGAAAAAATTTGGGATTGTTTTGGAATTTCACTTTATGGAATCAATCGGAAATTTTTCACGATTTCTTAGGGCTTTCGGGGTTCTTCACGTTTAGCTTTGCGAGACTTCTCGGAATTTTGGGACTTTTGCGTTTTTTTCGAATTTTTGGTGTTCAGAATATTTGCGGGATAGTGGTTTGAGTTTTTTCCGCATTTTTTTGTTTTTGGCATCGTTCAGGATTTTTTTGGGACTTTCGGAATTTTTGGTTTTTTTATGAGATTTTTTGGGATGTACTGGGGAACTGTCGGGAACAAACTACATTTAACTCTTAATTTTGCTTTTTGACTCTAAAAACAAGTATACAAAAAATTCGGCCTTTTGGTTTTGCCTAAAAGAGTTTGGGAAAATGTACGCATTATGATTTTTTCGAAAACACCTATGACCTATACTAGGTAACTCAAAGAGTTTATTCGCAAGAGTTATTCATTGATGCACAGTGTTATACGAAAAAAAAAATCCAAAACAAATTAAATGCTTTAACTCCATAATTCCCAGCTAAAATTGAGTAAATGTAAAAAGATGAGGTAGGTTAAGGTTTGGTCGAAAGCAAAGCAAAACCCAAACTTACGCAGAAAAAACTAACAAAAGGTAATAAAAGATTTCCTTGAATGCCGATTTGTATTTTCTTTATACACAAAATGATTACACAAAGGAGACCAAGGCAAGACAAAAAAGGTGAGGCGTTAAAAGAAAATAATTAAATATAGTTAATACACAATAGTTAGTATACAAAAGGAATAAAACCATTGAAAGACAAAAGAAACATCATCAACTTGTGGTTAGTAGCTTTTGATCAGTTAATAGCACAAATAATTCGAAGTAGCTCGTTGCTTGAAATTCATTCAACATTGTGATGGTCCTACACGCACGATTCTTGTATGAGCATTGTTAGTTTTATTATCTTTTATTATTTTGTTATTAGCATGAAATTAGCAAAATGGTATTTTTCAATGAAATAGGAATTGAGAAAAATTAGCAGTAATGGTTGATAAATATTTAATAAAAATATGGTATGTATTTCAAGACCTCAAAACTAAAAGAGTACCAGTTTGTTTTCTATTTGTAAAGTATTGGCATTTAACTAATAGATTTGAGGGCCATACGTGGAAAATTTATACAAACTCTTCTCTAAAAAATTAATCAATCTAATCTTTAATGCTGAAAAAATTAGGCAAAATATCATAATATCTTGATTGGCATAGTAGTTTACCCGTAGGTAGTCACACTACGAATAGACAAGTCCTTCTGCACTTGGTCATGCGATTATCTCCATAGACATAGCTTGTTTCCCTTCGGCGTAGAGGTCCATAGATCCTGCGCATCATAATTGAATAATCTCGTTTTCGTCCATCGAATTTTCGCAGCTGTGCCAGTATTTAATCAATTTTAGGAGTTCTACTGTTCTTGTGCCGTACTATTGCTGTTATCACATCATCTTGGTAGACTAGAAGGATAGGAGCTTCGTACCTATATTTGTATTGGGCCTCTTTTTATGGGACGCGTCACCGCCGTTTCTATTAAAGAGCATTGAGGATATTTTATTTCCTAACTCATTTGTATTCATATACGTTTTGCACCACATTTCTACTCCAGTACTTTCAGGCACTAGCCCCGGTCTTGAAACAAGTGGCTTTATTTTAGGTCTCTATTCCTGCCTGTCAGAATATTAAGTTCCTTAAACTTTCTGTCTTTCTGCCGCTATAATCTTTTCCTGAACACTTTTCCTAACGAAATTGCAATTGCCGAATCAGGGCTTCGTAAAATAATTTCTAATATCGTATCAACAGATAGGAAGTGTAATAAAAACGAGTCTTCCGCGCCATAATAAGGAATAATTAGAAATTTTTGTCTGATACTAGACTGCACGCAAATTGTAGCTAATACTCAAATAAAAGTAAATACATAAGTAAATGTCATGCTAGAAAAATATCGAAAGCACACACAAGAAAAGTGGTATTCCCGAAAAAACGATCGCTCAGACAGGTGAATCAAAAATGTGGAAACAAGCGGTCTGTGGGCAGATAATGATCTTGAGTGAAATCAAAACCGAACTCGATAACGAAATAAAAGCTGTTTAATTTAGATGCCAGCAAAGACCAAAGAAAAAGTAATTTTAGGACTTATTTTTTTAAAATAGCTAATTATACAAATTATACAAATAAAGAGTTATAGTATGATCTACATAATAATGGGAATGATGATATTTAATATGACGGCTCACAGATGAGGAATGGAAACTTTAATGGATGCTATTTGGGAGCATTGAGCGATTTAGTTTTTCATTTCAATTAATGTCTTTATCTATTTATACAAGCTTTTATTTAACTTGCTCTGTATGTATGTAAGTATGTTTGTTTGGGACAAATTTTTCAATCAATTTTTGACCAACTTCCCGATGACCTAGCGGCTTGATTCGGCAGGATTCGAGATATTTAGTGATCCGATTTAGAAAGCTCGTTTTAAAAATATTTTTATTATTAACTTTTTTCTTATTTATGCCCTCGAATTTTACGTACTGTATGCAAATGAGTGAAGATCCTCGTTTATAAATGGATTTCACAGCTGTTTTGAAGAATTTCATATACATTTTTTGATAAGTGGGTAAAAAAATCATATACATATCACATATTTGGTGCTCACATTTTTGCTAAGTATTTGGGTATTACAACTAAATATGAAAAAAAGATCTACAATTTAGAATTTTAATAAATATGTTCATACGTATGTATTTTGGTAAGTATATTCTAGAAATTTGCTCTACCTTTAATTTAATGTTCAAACGTGATAGAAACGAGGTGTGGGTTGTTCGTTATATTTCTATTTTTAGAATGACCACTTTAATTTTTTTTACATTATTTCATTAAACTAAAGCATATATGCTTCGAATGTTAGCGTTGAAGTGCCAAATACACAAGTCACATTTTAATTAAACTTACCCAAAAGTATTTGAACATCCAATTCGCCGAAAAACCAGCCACATTGAGAAGCAACGAAAGTGACATTTTAAAGAACATAAATGCAAAACGGCAACAAAGTGTTTGGGTTTTGCACAAATATTACAAAAAAATAAAATAAGCAAGAAACTAAAACTGGAATGCACCTACTACATGCATATAGCAGATCAAATTCAAAGCGAATCAAAATGATTGGAAAATGTAAATGCCAAAATGGTTTTAAAAGCGTCATTAGCGCGAAAATGAAGTCACAAAAACACAAAATAAGAAAAGAAACTTGGTTAAGGAAATTTACTCAGCGATTTACTCAATATAATTGATTCATCAATTTTTTTGCACCTTCATCCTGAAAACAAGCATATGGTGGTAAGCCATGCGGCACTAAAACCTATTTTACTTAATTTTTTTCTAATATTTGAAATATATAAAATTTGATTTATAAAAATGTAAAATAAATTAAAAATAAAGCAGTATAAAGTAAAATAAAAATAAACCGAAAATTTGTGGATTTTGAAACAGAATTAATTAAATTTTTATTTTTAAGGACATTTTTTATACAGAAAATATACAAAGACTTAAATGCAGTAAAGCTCTTACAAAAGCTGAACAGTTGTTGTGGGCAATGAAATAAAAGATAAATTAAAAAAATTATAAATAGAAAAAGTTGGATAAAATATTGAAAACAATATTAAAAAATAGAACAATCAAATTGAAGTAAAAAAAATGAATAAAAACAGAAATTCTAACAATGTGAAAAACTAAAAAATTAAAAAAAAATTTTTTTTTTTTAAATATTTAAAGAATTTGTTTTTAAATGCAAAATACATAAAGAAATAAATACTACATTGCGGTAATGAAATAAAAATGAATTTAAAATAAAGACAGTTGAAAAAATCTAAAAAAAAATGTTTGACATGAGCTTTATAAAAAAGTAGTTTTAAAAAATTCCCAACATGCTTCCTTAAAGTCTTTAATATTTCTTATAAATATTTGGGAATAGTCACCACAAGTTTGTAATAAAACTTTGAAAAATTTAATTTTTTAAACAATTTTTTATACGGAAGATATGAGTAAGAAAATAGAGAGTTAAATACCGCATAGCTTGCACAAATGGCGATCAGTTATATTTGGTTATGAAAAAAAAAAAAATAAATTTAAAATAAAAAACACTTTTGAAATTAATATTAATAAGCCACAATAATGACAAATAATGAGTAAGAAAATAGAGAGTTAAATACCGCATAGCTTGCACAAATGGCGATCAGTTATATTTGGTTATGAAAAAAATAAATAAATTTAAAATAAAAAACACTTTTGAAATTAATATTAATAAGCCAGAATAATGACAAATAAATTAATAAAAAGGTCGAAAAGAGTCTCAAATATATTTTGCTAAAAAAGACTTACTAAAAAATTACAATTCGCTTCTTAAAAATGTATAATATATCTTATAAACATTTGGGAACCATAATCTCCATAGCCAGACTGAAATTTATTAATTTCGTAATATCTTTCTTCTGTAATGGTTTACTGGGCTACCTCCTCGATTAGTACAATAATTAATGCAGTGTTAGTGGCACCTCAAATCAGCGCATCTTTTATGCATCTTGCAACTAAGGCAAAAACTTGTTACCCACGAAAATGTTCAAAGTGATTTTTGATACAAAAAAGTGCATATTTAAGTTAAGTATTAATTCCTGCCACACTTGAAATCTAAAAATAAAGTAAGAAAATGCTAAACAACCAAGTCATTAAAGGCGCTTTAACAAGCTAAATAACGGGAACAAGCACTAGGAAAAAGGGCTTGTCGAATTTTATATTTATAGTTGGTAATAGAGACATTTTGCTGGAGTGGAAATCTAAAATATGCTGCATTCGTTATTTGGCATGACGGTTTTAAATGATGGCAGGGACAAGAAAATACTAAACAGTTTTGAGAAGCATTGAATTTTGATGCCTTACAAAAAACAAAAAAAAAATCTAAAATTTCAAGGTATCAAAAAAAAAAGCATAACTCATACATAAATGCGGACAGTTTTGACTAACATCAAAGATACGGCTCATTTCATGGGAAACTTTCAAACAAAATTTTAGGAAGAATAAGTCGAAAAGTTCCGAAAACCCCGACTGATCTTGAAAATTATTTTTGAAAATATTTGGTATATCTACTTCAAAGAGATTTGACTAAAAAAAAATTCTGGAAAGGTCTTAAAGCCGGTTTCACAGCAATTTAAATGGAGAATGATTCTTTATTTTGTGTCAATTTCCATATAAAATTCAAAAAACTAAAATAATTTTTCACTTTAATTGCTTTTGTGAAATTGGCTATTAGAAATATTTTGTAAACATTTGTAATTGATGAAATTAAAAAAATGAGATTTCTTTTAAAGGTTTTCAAACCCCTTAATTTTGGCTAGAAATCTTTGAAACAATTTTTGTAAAAATACTCAACAATCTATAAAACTTAAAACTGCGGTGACTAAACATATAAACGTAACGAAAATTTTCCTTAAAAAACTGGCAAAAAAACAGTGATATTCGAACAACAAACTTAAAAAAAAAATACTAAGCTTAAAATAATTAAAAATAATTCCATAAATGCTTAAAACCTCTAAAAATATTTTTTGGAAAAATTTAAAAAATGTCCTGTGTTTGCGCCGAACAACCAAGTTTGATAGATAGGTTGGTTCATCAATCTTGCCAAACAACAACAGCTGTTGAGCACAAAATGTAAACAACTCATTGTATGCAATCTAGGAGTTGGGATTGTTTAAAAATTCCATACATAATCAGGTAAAATATCCTGAAAACATTCACAAAAATATTTTCCTCTCTCTTTGGCGCTACTAAGCAAAATTTATTAATTAAATTTTATAACTCATCGGCAACATATCGGTGTTTAAATTAAGTAAAATTTATGAATTAAATTTTCCATATATAACTAATCGGCAACTTATCGGTGTTTAAATTAAGTAAGGGGATCACTTAAAAAATTAAATTAATATTCGTTAAGACTATGCTGTTAGTACATTCTAAATTCAACTCCATTATTTTAAAATATATCCTATGCATTGATATCGTAATAACTCAATAAATATTTCACCAACTGCAATCACCTGATTTATACGCCAATTACTAGCGCCGCTATTATTAAGCTCATCATTATGAAATATATTATTGGCAATTCCTTTCCTAAGCTTCACAACGCCTCACTATGTATTGCAATTTATCGTCGACTACATATGTACATACACACATAATGAATTGTAGCATACGACCACAGCGACATGAGAACTGCTTTGGTGATTTCAACAGAAGATCAACCCAAGTCACAAAGTGATGTGAAGCAAAAGGGCCGAGCAAAAGTTGAATAAATAGTAACAATGCGATTAAATCATAACGCCAAATGTCAGAGCATCAAATAAAAAAACAAAAGCAAAAATAGAAAAAAAAAAAAATTAACTATCAGAAGAAACATGAGCAATTCTAATAGCAATAACAGGGCAAGCACAGCCACAGCAAACAATTCATTTCATACCCTCGAATGCTTGCAGAAATTTACGCCACTGGAATGGAATTTATCTTTCGCGCGTTGCGGGTCAGGTGCGCGATCTCCAAGCGCAATAGCACAAAGAAAAAAAATAAAAAAATTTTTGTTAGGTGAGGTTTCACGTAAGTGAGGGAGTATCCGCCAATACAACGCTATCAATTTTTAACTGCTGCGCCAATAAATGAACCGACAGAATTTAAAGCACTTGTTTGCTGGTGATCTGCCAATAGTTCGTTTTTTTTTTTGCTTTTTTGTTGTTTGTATGTTTTATTGGTTGGGAATTTTTTTTTTTCACAAATCATCAGTGCGCAAAATTATTGTCTATTTAAGTGTTATTGAATTTTAGTTGTTGGGTTTTTCGCGTTACTGTGAAAAGGAAGTGATTTGTGAAGGTGCTTTTGAAAAAAATGAAAGGGAAGAATGATTGACGGATAAATTTGCTGTATGAAAAATAAATTGTTGTGTGGATCTGATTACTGAATGCTCAATTTGATAACTACATACTACTGGTGGCAACTGTATGTGATTGTAATCGACAAGAGCCTAGACAAAAATTTGGTATCGATGATTTTATTCCCTAACTAGAATAGGTTGCAAAACTAACATCGAAAAGAGTGCTGTGGCTCAGTGAGCATAGTTTTCACTGAGCTGACGTGTGCAGCAAAGCATGTCTTCACACTCTTTCCTCTGTGCTAAGTGTTAGGTTTCCACCCTGTCTAAGATTTGGCCCCAGTACTTGACCCTGTTGGAAAACTGTAGGCAAACCGGGGAAAGAGTTGCTTTGGCAATAAGACCAGTAATGTCTTACTAGGATTGAGGACGAGGCCGCTACTAGCTGCCTATTTAATCAATTGGTATATGGAAAACTACTTTTGCCCATAACTGTCCACAGCCGAGGTGTGGTAAAAAGTAGTAGTCGAGATTCGAATTTACTGGAATTTGTAGAAATAAAAAATTATACAAAATTATATAGATTCACGCCTGCTACATTAGGAGGGCGATATGTTAGATATTATGCGGTTTTAAGAAAAATTGGTTTTTATATTGCCTTTTGTATGGCTGGTGAGCGTGGTGACAGTGGGCCGATTCCGACCATCTTTCAAATTTAAAATTTCCTTGTTAAAACCAAGCTCCAAATCGAATTTAATTAAAATCGGATAACATTTACTATTTTCGCACCCTAGTGTAGTGGGCGTGGCAGATTTTTTAGATTCTTTCGATCCTAACCAAAAATATCACAGATAACAAATGTGAAAAAAATTGGAGCACAATTAGTACATTTTGTCATATTTTATATGGGGCTCTTCCACTGTGCGTCGCCAAAACTGGGTTGTTTCCAAACTAACACATCCTCTTCTCAACGTCAACCTATGTACATACATAAACAAAACATTATTTCTTCAACTTTTTTAAAGTCATATGAGCATATTTTAGTAGTTCATTTAAACTTTGCTGGCTACAAAAAATTGTAGAAAGAGTATCTATCTTCCTGCAAATGCCACACACGTGGNTCAAAACTGGGTTGTTTCCAAACTAACACATCCTCTTCTCAACGTCAACCTATGTACATACATAAACAAAACATTATTTCTTCAACTTTTTGAAAGTCATATCAGCATATTTTAGTAGTTCATTTAAAGTTTGCTGGCTAAAAAAAATTGTAGAAAGAGTATCTATCTTCCTGCAAATGCCACACACGTGGCTGAACTCAACCCCAAAAGTGACAAAAATTACTAAGAATTGCCGCAGAATGTAGAAATCGTGAGGCAAGGCAAAATGAAATCAAATTAAACCAAAAAAAAAATCAGAAAAAAATAAAGTGGATCATAAATTTAGTTCGAAAAAAAAATCGGGAGCATAATGCAGCATAATAAATGCAATTTCCACAAACGCTCATAACAGCGATTGCCACTGTGTTGGCTTGCCACACTAACGGCAAATGATTGCAGCAAGATGCTAGTAATATACTATGTACATATGTATGTATGTTGTTAGTGGCACCCAATACTTTGGCCATACGTAAATAAATACATACATAAATAGTACTCTACAGAAATATCAGATGTTGAAATTGGCGGTAGACATGCAAACTGTCGCCGAAATGATGCTGCAATCAATGCGCCTGAGGATGAGGTGTAAAACACTATTTTAATAGATGTATGTTGGTATGTATGTACATCTACAAATCTTTGCTCATGTACCTTTGTAAGTACAAAGTCAGTGTGTTTGCATGGACATAAATTTATGCCGCATAAACAAACATGCATTCGTTTATGAGAGAATCTAATCAGTGATGACACTCAAATTTCAGCACAATCGTGCATAACTATTGTACAAAATTTTTCGTGTAATACTTAAAAACAGTATTTTTTTGGCTGCTACTACTGCAAAACACAATAATTTCATAGGCAACACGAAAGTATTTGCATTGAACGATTTCAGTTAAACCAAATCATGATGTGTTTTACTTTCGCATACCATTTGGTTCAGCGTAAGCGACATTTATGACGCCAATGGCTGACCTGTTTCGTAGAAAATTTAAATTTTTTATTTTTTTTTTAAAGAATAATTTTATTGCTAAATATTATTACACAATCGAAATTGACATTAAAATCGAGTTTTACAGTAAGCTTCAAATGTAATTGCTAATTTATTGTTTCACCTATTTTTTCGCCTAGTATGTATTTATGACATGCGCCTTAATGTTGGTTGTTATATGAATGCAGCCTTCGAATGGCAGATGCTTTTTGAGTTGGGTTTTATTGCAAGAAATACACTCAGAAGTTTGCCATCGGGTTATCGTATCTGAACCTATTCAGCGTTGAAGATGGAACATTTAGGTCGCCATAGGCCGGTGATACCGTAAAAAATTCCCATTTTATTTTTCCTTTACTTAGCAGTGAAACATCTTCATTCTGAGGTATGTAGGTCACAAAATCATAGATTTTAGCTGTACCTAGTTATGTAAGTCAGATGCGGAACATTTACATATCGCACACTATCTTCAAAGGTGACACAACTCAAATTTACAAGTTCGCCAGAAAAAGCGAAAAACTACTTCTTGGCACATGCTAATCATATGGGCAGGGGAGACCTCACCTTAGGTGTTTTCAACAAATTATAACAAAAATTTGCTCCAGCTTTTGCTGAAAGGTAAATAAAAGCTCTGTGTACATTTTTAGTGCATAACTTCAAAAATGCCAAATTTTTAGTTGTGTCACTTTTGAAGATCGTGTGCGATATATACATAAATAATCCTCAGCATTCTCGATTGCTTCTACATCGCGGCAGCTACGACAGAAGTTACTCGACTTTAGACCCATTAACTTGGCATGTATTCCGTAGCTAGGATTTTGGGAAAGGGGGATCAATGAATACTTATAACTCATGACTAACTACTGACTGCTGACAAACGACTGACGACTAATGACTAACGGCTTATGTAAAATGATCTGCGAGTTATGGCTTATGAATAATGACTAACTGCAACTGAATGGTGACTTATGATTAATACCATATGAGTACTGAGCAACGAATTGTGACTAGTAACTGATGTCTAACGACTGACAACTAATCCATGACGTATTGACTACTGACTTAAATCTAATAACTAGGGACTAAGGACTGATGGCTTATTATGTGTGAATAATTACTAATGACTTATGACTAATGAATAATGAGTTACGACTAACGACTAACTAACTATCAGTTATGACTAACGACCAATTCTAATGTCTACTGTATATTGACTATTGACTTGTGATTTAAGTCTAATTACTAAGGACTAATGGCTTACGAATTACGAATAAGGACTAATAAGCAAGGACGTATCATGGCTTGTAATTAATGAATAAACGAGATATGACCAACAAATGTCGACTTATTTCTAGACTTAGAATTCTTAAAGATAGGATATGCAGTAATCAGAAGCGGCGACTGTGAATATCATTTCTGCGAGTCAATTCACTTTTATAAACATACATGACTTATAAAAATTAAGAAAAAATGGAGAGCTTAATTTCATTTGAAAATTGTTATTGATTTTATAAGTAATAATATTTTCTGAATTAAGGAAGAAAAAAATATTGTTTCACTTTTTACTTCTTACATTTTAAGCCTTATTTTATGATTTTTATTTTTTTACTCAGATATAATAATATGAAATTTTGAACTGAAATTTTTGGGACTTACTCCAACATAAAATCACACTTCCTTCATTTGCTATTAACACCAAGGCGAAAGGAGTTCTCATTTGAAGGTCTCATGAAAAAGTGCGCATTTGAAATGGCAGGTAAATAATAACAACAACATGTGCTACTTTTTTAACTACTTTTTTTTTGGCATATCTCCTTAAACATCAATAAAAATCTCTCAATCACTATAGACAACAGACTTAAACTCATTTATGACAAAGAAATCGGCACTTCGCGTACAAATATTTTGACGCCATCGAACACTAAAAAATTACGCAATTATTTATAATAAATTATGAGGAAATAAATACATACATATACAAGTGTATGAGTACTTACACAGATGCATATGTACACTTTAATTAATTTTATTTGAAATTTTGAATTGTTGTGAGTAGATACGAGTATCGTGCGATATATCACTCCAATTTTGGATTTTCATCCTATTACTTTGCAGTGCGATTTATTCCATTTATAAATTGAATAAAGATAAATAGATGAGCAGAAAAGTTGATGAGAAGTAAAGGGGGCCCACAAAAAAAGCAAACAGAAAAAAAAAACAATCAAAGCAATCAGCGAAATATGAGCACTGCATTAATTTAAGGAGATCCAATTGTTCGGATCAACATTTTTTATTTATTTATAGCATTTTATATAATGTAAAACTTTTTTTCGTTCGCTTCAACCACTCCAAACTAAGTGGCCACTTGAGACTTCTTACGCTTGTTGCGCTCTTAAAGTTCATAAAATATATGTAAAAACATATTTTCTTGTTTATTTACACTCATTGATTAATCATTAAATAATGCGATTACGTCATGAAAGACATGAATTCAATGGAAATAGAAGCAGAAATATATTATCGTTACATTAATGATATTTGATTTGAAATGTTACCAGGGAAGTTTGATGAGTCAGTGGTTTTTTGAATTTTCCGCACACTAACGGTAATTAAAACACTGNAAAAAAAAAAAAACTTTAAATTCAAAGCAATCAGCGAAATATGAGCACTGCATTAATTTAAGGAGATCCAATTGTTCGGATCAACATTTTTTATTTATTTATAGCATTTTATATAATGTAAAACTTTTTTTCGTTCGCTTCAACCACTCCAAACTAAGTGGCCACTTAAGACTTCTTACGCTTGTTGCGCTCTTAAAGTTCGTAAAATATATGTAAAAACATATTTTCTTGTTTATTTACACTCATTGATTAATCATTAAATAATGCGATTACGTCATGAAAGACATGAATTCAATGGAAATAGAAGCAGAAATATATTATCGTTACATTAATGATATTTGATTTGAAATGTTACTAGGGAAGTTTGATGAGTCAGTGGTTTTTTGAATTTTCCGCACACTAACGGTAATTAAAACACTGCTACCGTCAATTAGAAATCGCAAATTTTTGGCGTTTGCCAAACAAGACGCACACTCTAGTTTGGAAATATAAACTGAAGAATTAAGCCGAGGACATCGCTTCGACTGTAGACCTAGACAATGCCACAAAAAGTGCTCAATTGACTCTTCCTCATCCCCAGCCAGGTAACTTCTGCAGAGGATACTTGTTTGTATTAGCACAGTGTCCTATAATGATGCTGGTAAGGACTCTTACTGCAAACCCATTGAGTCTAGCATCTCTGAGCCTCTCATCTATTTCCTACTAAGCCACGGCCATAATCAGTGTTGCCATCTTTGAATTTTCAAAAAGCACCAAAAACTTGGAAAAAAGCGTTTTACCACACTAAAATCACCAAATTTTTTTGATTCAAGGAATGCTTTTTTCATAACATAATACCGAAGTACTGCACATTAAAACTGGTATATCTCGAGAAAGAAAATTCGAATCGCATCAAACGAAATTGATGCCCTAATTAGAAATGAGCAAATAATTTGATGTTTTCATTATATAACTTCAAATATCTAAAAACCGTGTTTTTGGCACTTTGAGGTTAGGATATCTCAAAATTCTAGTGCTAGAGCAATTGTGAGGCCAAATTTGTAAAAAAGAAATACTTAACTTACTTGCGTACTCGCATTTTCAACGCGAATAGAATTTAACAAGGCGGGCTTGCAACTTCAGCTTTTTATTAATCATGGTTGTGTTTTAGTTCATTTAAATTTGTAGATTCTTGTAAATTCAGTGCTGCCACAGCCTTAAATATTTCAAATTATTTCAGGTTTTAAGTATCTCGAAGTAATTTTAGTTCAGAAAAAAGCACTAAAAATGCACTAGCAACTAAATAATTTTTTTGGCGTTTTAATTTTCAAAAAGCACTAAATCTAGTGCTTAGGGCACCAAGTTGGCAACTATGGCCATAATACTATTGTCATCTCACAGTCTGCTCCTTTGTTCCACAAGTAACACTATGCGATAGTCAAAATCGGGATGGGATGAAACCAACGGGAAATGTTATATCGATCAAAAACAAGTTATACGTGTCCCGGCGTTTCGCTGGGTCACGTCTAGGAATCGAGATATATATATAACTATCATATAGGGGAAATTGTCACCTTTGGTGGTCTTTTTTTGACATAACTCGAGAACCACTAGTCCGATTTTGCTCAAACCAATTTAAAAAAATTAAAAATTACAATTCCTTTAATCTGTTCATATAACGTTTTTCTATATAATCAACAGTTTTAAAAAAATTTAATATTTTAGGCAAAAAATATTTTTTTTCTTCATACATTTATTTTTACCGGCAAAACTGTTGATTATATAGAAAAACGTTATATGAACAGATTAAAGGAATTGTAATTTTTAATTTTTTTTAATTTGTTTGAGCAAAATCGGACTAGTGGTTCTCGAGTTATGTCAAAAAAAGACCACCAAAGGTGACAATTTCCCCTATATGATAGTTATATATATATCTCTAGTCCTAGACGTGACCCAGCGAAACGCCGGGACACGTATAACTTGTTTTTTACCGATATAACTTTCCCCGGTAGTTTGAACCCTTCCCGATCACTGACCCCTACCATTTGTCTCACAGTGTAATTAGTCCTCGCAACGGTGTATTCATAAATTTTCCCAACGTGATAACTAAACGGTAGAAGTACGAAGCTATCTGTTTCTTCTATTGGCATCTCTGAGCCGTATCTGGCCATCTCATTACAGTGCTTCCCTCAGGGGGATTCCGAATTTGTCGTGTTACGGGCAACACAACCAAAAGGACCCTAGTCACACCCGTCAGTGCTGGAGTGTAGTGGATGCTCAACTGGCAGTATACTTCATTCTGGTTACACGGGGAACGGGAGCCCCCAGATTATACCATATTTACTCTGGCCGCTCGTGGAGCATACGTGGTGGCTGTAGTTTTACACCCAAATATGGGTAGAACCGGCCTTGGTTGGTTCGGTGTGGATTTGCATTCCAACCGGGTGCCGGACCCAAAGTAGGGCAGATGCTTTAGATAGGCTTCGAGCCCTACCAAGGTGGTTAGTGTGCCCGGCCCACACTGCCAATTGGTACCGACAGAATGGTTGTATCATGGGGCGGTGATAAACTCGTTTCATCCGCTGTGCTTTTGAGCGCCGTAGGGTTAGGACGCCGTCGGCAGGTACCCACGTACAACACCGACACACGTTGTCTTCAGAACTACTTGAGTGTTGACAAAAATAGTGGCTTTATCTTCTGCAATTCTACTACTAAGTAAAATATCGATTAAAAAAATTCGAGAATCGACATTCACTTTTCTCTCAATGCATATTGACCTATGGTCTACCTCATAAAATCTGTAAAATTTTGAATAAACTTGAATTGTAGCTTTTATAAAAAAAGAATCGGGCTGAAGGTGTCAAGCCCTCTTTCCAACTTGAGAATGCAAACACCAAAGAATTCAATGACCCACCTATCTTTCTCCTCCAACTAAAGAGCTCCTCAGGGATGCCTCTTGGAAAAACTCTATATAAAATTTAAGGCTAATACTACAACAAAAGTTCCTAAAATCAGAATTTCAAACCTTATGGAAATTTTCATAAAAAGTTTGCCCTCCATAATTACTGTTTTTAGAAAAGTTTGAGTACGTATGCAGTTTTGCAGTAAATCTTTTTAGAAAATATAGAGAAATATATAGAAATAAATATAGAGTTAGCAAAAACAAAAAAAACTAAATAGCGTCCATATTGCAAACAAATTTACATATATGTAAGCTCCATTATATTATACACTGTTTAAAATAGTGGTTAATTTCGAAGTAGAACATAAATTTTTTTCTTATATGTGATAAAAAAAATTAAAACAATTTTAACATTTCCTTAAATAGGGTTAACGATGTGGCATCTCTACTTCCTATATGCCAAGGAATATTCCTGTTATTCCTATTGTCTACAGCCCTCCACCATGCGAAGGATCCGTGGGATGCAATTGGCCTTATGGCTGTGGTGTACATCCCATAGGTGAGATACGGAGACAGTTCCATTGCTTTCCAAAGGTCCGTTTGCACGTCTAGTATGCTGCTAGAGATGTTTAAGCTGCCTACTCTAAATTCTTTTTTCTATTCAACTTGGAGTCTAGAATGCTTCCGAGAAACTTTGCCTCGGAGAAGAGATTCAAAGTAGATTCCCCTAATTTCGGTAGAGAAAAAGGTGTTCCTAGTAAAAAATGCAGACTAAACTAAAATTTTCAAAAATCATATAAAATTAATTAAAAAGAAGAGAACACGCAAAACAAAATGCGTTAAAAAATCTTCAAAAGTCCTTCAAATGAAACACATTTGTAATTAATTAAAAATTTTGCACTTAAGTAGTGTGTTAAAAACATTTTTTCGCAAAATTTACCAAACCACCATTGAGTGATGGGCTTAAATTGGGCGCGCTAAGGTCATATTTGTGTGCTGTTTTTAATAAATAAGATTTTTCTAATTTTTTTATGAGCGCATTGAAGTGAGCATAAAATTAAATGTTTTCCAAATTGCATAGGATAAGAACAAAAAATGCTTGGCAGTTGTTAGGAGAGTTAAAGAGATCGAGAAAAATGTAAGTAAATGTAAGTAAAACAAATTTAATTGAATCACCTTCATTGTTGCAAAGTAACACACAATTTTTTTTTTATTTTTTTTTTAATTCCACGCAGCACAGCACTTCTGCACACCCATATTTTTTTCTTGTCCATATTAATTTATTTTTTTTAGTTCCATTAACAATGTGGCATTTTGCAATTATCGCCATTGCAATTTGAAACTAAAGCGGCGCGGAGCTCATGGTTGCCCGCATGTTGCCAACATACTACATACTTACCATCACACATGCGCAAATGTGAAATAATCGTAATTCGGTTAAGTGATATATGAGCAGTCATCTTCAAATGTTCATAAATGCGAGCAAGCAATGAATAATGACTATGTGCAAATATGCCTCAATAGGCGTACTATGTGTGTGTATGTATGTATGTTTCTAAGTTGCCTTTAAATAACTAGAGTCTGCACTACAATGTGCCATATTACTTGGTAATGATACAAATACTTATTACCCAGCGCCAGCAGTCCAACAATAGAAGAGACCACAAATTATATTATCGAGATGCAGGTAATGTTTGACAACAAAAACAACACAGCAACGAAAACAGTGAGAATCATAATAACGTTAACACCATCAAGTAGCATACAGCAATCAGTCGGTATTGTTGTTGTTTAGTGCAGCTTTTTTTGGTAAGCATTCGGTGTGTGAAATTAACCACAAGTGTGGCACAGAAATCAAGAGCAACCAGTTACAATAACATCTATGTACATATATGGGGTGTTCCATACCAAAACGGACGGGGCTCACACTTTATGCGTTTGATTTGTTTAAAATTTTTACGGTTGATGCATAAACATAAATAATAAATTAATATGATATTTGAGCTTGATTAATGCATTTTTAAAACACTTTACAGCACAAAAACAAAAATATATCGAAATCTTTAAAATTTGTTTTCCTGAAAATTTTTTCATATACACATTTGTTGATAAAAAAAAATAGTTTTTGAAAACATGCCATCTCAAAAAAAAAAAAATTAAAAAAAATCACAATTGTAGCTCTGAGTATTGCGCAGTATTTAAGTAGTCATGAGCGAAATGGCTAAAAGAATAATAAATAAAAAAATATCAAAGTGTCTGTTTTTTTTTGTGTGTTTATCCGACTGTCGACTTATCGTCATCGTCGTATGCTTCTTATTCAATTGCATTGTATAAATTATATCTTTTCATATGAATAATGTATTTAAAATTTGCAATCAGTATTTAGCTCTTAAGATACACTTACTTATGTAATGTCTTTGTAAAGTACATAATTGAATAAAGAAACATCAACTAACACACTAACTATTTAAGTATAGTTTTACGGGGTGCACTCTACAATAATTTCAGTTATGAATTTTTTTTTTTACCGAAGTTGAGTAAAATGCGTACATTACAAATTTACACATTTTTTTAAGTTTTTTTTTTTAGAATTTTTTTGAATATGCAGTTTCGTAGCATATTTTAGTATAACAAAGTGCAAGTTTTAAGCGATTGCAAAACCGGCATTAATTTTTTTTCTTAAATTTTCTTTGAAAACGGTTTTGCGCATTCTCTTCCATAAGAAAAAAGCATAAAAATATTAAAAATCAACGCAATTTTGCAGTAGCTTAAAACTTGCACTTTATTAAACTAAATTTTCATGGGCTAAAAATCTGCATACTAAAAAAAAAAATCTAAAAAATGTGTAAATTTGTAATGTACTCATTTTACTCAACTTCGGAGAAAAAAAATCATAACTCAAATTATTGTAGGGTGCACACCATAATACTATATTTAAATATTGCGCAATAGTCAGAGCTAAAATTGTGATTTTTTTGCATTTCTTTGAGATTTCATAATTTCAAAAACTATTATTTTTTATCAAAAAATGTGTATGTGAAAAATTTTTCAAGAAAAAAAGAATTTTTAAATATTTATTTTCATAGAGAATATTGATGTGTGTATGCGAGATTTTTTTTCTCGCCCTGTTCTCGAGATATTCGGAAAACTATTAAATCGATTTGTTTTTGTTTTTGTGCTGTAAAGTTTTTAAAAATGTATTAATCAAGCTCATTTTAATTTATTATTTATGTTTATGTATCAAACCTAAAAATTTTAAACAAATCAAACGCATGAAGTGTGAACCCCGTCCGTTTTGGTATGGAACACCCCATATACATTTGTACGTAGACTTGTAGCCAAACACTATTTATTTGTAAAATTGTAAATATGTCTTCATAATACTCAGTAAATATAATGCAATGCTCCAGTAAACAAAGCCACCTCATCAATGGTGTTGGCCAAAAGACATTAAAATATGATGAACGGCCGAAAGCGGCAATGAAGCGGAAAAATTGTTCACAGTTTCAACATTTTTTTATATTTCTTTCGAAACAGAAATTGTTGTACATATAGTATGTACTATATATGTAAATAAGTGATAACACTGAATTCCGTCAACGAAAATCCTTCGCAAACGGAACAAGAACTACGAATTATGGATATGCTGCTGGAATGCCCGGAATGTCTATAGCGAAGGTGCCTCTATCCAACTGCTGGATGTCATGGAAAAACACCAGGCTGACATCACCGCAGTACAGGAAATGCAAAAAAATGTGCAGCGTGCGACATCTATTTACTACAGCTGCCATGAAACGGCGCACACATCTGGTGCGGGATTTGTGGCTGGGCGAAGACTCCGATACCTTGTCCCCAGGTTCACCCCCATCAGCGCACGCAGGCTACAATCCGCATACAGGCAAAATTTTGCAATCGACTCTCAATCCTGCTTAACCAAGTAACTCTTCATTGCCTGGACATAAATGTGCTGTGAGATTCCGTTTCCCAATCACTTCGTACCGCTGCCGAAGAGGTTGTTCGTGATTATCAACTCCGCAGAAACAACTGGTATGACGAGGAGTGCCACGCGGCTTTTGCAGAAAAATACGCCGCATACAAGCGCTACCCTACAGCCAACGGGCGATAAGAAGAGAAGCGCCTTTTCAAGAAAAAGAAAAGAGAGGCAGAAAGGCTCTTCGGTATAGAGGCAGGAATGCTGTTCGAAAATTCTATCAGAAACTAAGGCAGCAATCAAGTGGTTTTAAGACCGGGACTAGCTCCTTCAAAGATGAAGAAATCTGGTAACAGATGTCCAGTGTACACTTGAGCTAGGGAGGGAACAATTCGCAACTCTTTTGAATGGCGACACCGGTGGCGCTTTTGATGAAGGGAAACCCGAACCAATGTAGCAATAAGGCGGTTTAAAAACAACAAGGCTCCTAGAGCCGACGGTATACCTGCTGAGCTTTTCAAAGCTCATGAATGAAGTACCTATTCCAAGGTGGAACTTGAATTGTTGAAAATTCTATTATTATTATTTACCGTCAAGAAGGGCGCTACCACAACATTTTATCACGAAAATGCCCCATTTGAAAGGTATTTTGAAAGCGGTTCAATTCATAAAAGTTGCTGAATTGGGCTGAAATATTCTGGTGCGAGCCATTAAAAATATTAACGTTTCTGATTCGATTGACAAAGCGATTTTTTTGCGAGTTACCCCAATGTACATATGTACTACTATCCCCTGCATAGGTATGATAGAGTCAAAATTAGTTTTTAGAACTTGCGGTTAAAACAACCGGATCTTCAAACATCAAAAATGTAGATACGTTTATATGAAAGTGTCACTCGTGTATTTGCTCTGCAGAAAATATGTCAATAAAATTGCATGTACAGATATTCACGTTGAGATGTGAACTACTATTTATGCGATCACCACGTGTGTAAGTCTGTATATGTATTTATGCATTCATAAAAAAAACGTACTAAATTATAGAAAAAGCGTATGCATTGAACTTGGGAGGCACTGAGTTGGCAAATGCATATTAAATAACCAAAAATAAAATAAAAAATATAAAAACCATAAAATTCAAATGCGATGCATCAGTTAACCAACACCTTGAGCAATTCACTTACAGATCAGTGCATACGAATTACGAATTTACTTTTAATTGCAAATGTTTTAACGACTTTTCCATGCATATGCGGATTTTTATAACTGAACATGTGTGTCCGTGTGTGTGCGCGATAATTTTTTTTTTTTTTTAGCTGTTGCTGCCTTAGAATTGGACATTAAAAAATCATTAAAACGGCATTTTTATGCGTTTTGACTAATTTATTAAATGCCAATTAACAAATCAACAATGTTGAAAACATGACAAGAGGTTAATCATTAGAATATGTAGTAGTAATAATAAAAATAAAAACTATGACAACAAGAACAACAACAATTGCATTCTGAAATGAAATAGTAAATGATTGCAAGTAATTGCGATGTATGCTTAGTACTGAATGTGAGTACATATATACATTTATGTACATAGAAATTGATGAATCTTCAGAGCACATTTATGCGATGAGCAGATTACGGAAAGCATAAAATCGGTGCTTAGGTTATGCATGATAAATGATTTGAGCGCAATGGCTGACAGTTGAACAATCAAAAACAGAAACTACTTAATGCTAAAATGAAAAAAGGAAATTTTATACATATACAACTTTTTGAAATAAAACAAGTAATTTTTAACAAAAAAACCCGCTTCAATTCTCATATAAAATATATATATGTATATCATGATCCAATGGTCGGATTTAATCCAGTATGGGACCACCTCTGAGTTACTACCTTTCCGATGCAACAACAATTATCGAAATCGGTTGACGTGGTCCAAAGTTATGCGCTAGCATACATAAAAAATAAAAATAAAAAAAATATTCCGACGAACTGATAACCTCCTCCTTTTTTGGAATAAAAAAAAAACAAGTAATTTTTAAGTAAAAAACACAACCGACTTCTATTCTCATATAAAAATTTAGGGAAACCGGTCATTTCTTCATGCTTCCGACTAATTGATAACCTTCTCCTTTTTGTGAAGTGTGAAGTCGATTAAAACAAGAAATACAAGAACGTTGAAATCACGGCTATCGACGGGCTTAGTTGATCTAAGAATTAAAACCCTAATTCTTCGAGTGTGTTTAAAGTATATTCCATCCGAGTAGCAACCATCAATTAGCTCAACTACATTACCAGATCGACTCGTTCAAAACCTGATAAATGGGGGAGCGCTGCAGCACGATCACAGAGGTGCTTATTGAACCAGACTATATACCTCCTATGAGGAAGAAGAAACTTTCAGATCAAGTTAATTCTAGACAGGTTTGGAATAAGGGCAGCATATTCGAGTAGAATTCCATTGAAATCTATACTGGCGAGTCAAAATGGACCGCGGTCTGAGATATTGATTCTCTCTCTCTCTCGTTTCGACTACCGAAATTTACAAGCATATTCTAAGCGGAATGGCCTGTAAAACATTCTAAGAAACCCTCCAAATAAGAACAAAAAGCATACCTTTGTCAGATATCCAAGAGGTATTTCTGGTACTTGTCTTACCGGTATTAAAGTCTTAAATAGTCAAATATGGCCATGGGAATATATAAGGAAATGAGAGGGCTGACGAACTGGCCAAGGCCGAGCATCTCGTTAGCAATCCAAAGCAGAGGCAATACACTGTTCACTCGGACACATTCAGCATTTACAATTTGGCTGATACTCGATGGAACAATCTTCAAGCAATTCGAATTATGACAAACAAACAAAAAAGATAAACTTTCAAGGAGGCCCAGGGAAGATGTAGTCTGGTCAATATGCACGATAACGGGATATTGACCTATTTGTTAAAACTCAGCCAAAATGGGCCTTCCTACAATCACATTGCAACAGCTGCAATTTCGAAGAAAGTAAGTAAACGATTTTCGTTATCTTTGCAAATGCCTTGCTTTGACATGCATAAGGAAAAAACCCTGTTTGTGGGGTATTAATGAAACTTTTTTGTTAGGATACCCTCGTCGTTCATTACCTGTATCCGGCTGTGACCGGCTGAGCTTGAGCAATCATCTGGATTATGTTAACTTTAAAGTCATCGGCCATTTGTGGCTTATTGACATATAATTAGTTCTGACTTTGAAAGCCCCGCAAGAAAAAGTCTAAGCGGATCCCATCGAACGAATTTGGTGGCCAATTCACTTCCTCCATCAACCGTTTCGAAACTTTAGAGACTGGACTGGAAAGACAGCGCCAAAACATGGCCACCACAATCTGTGAGCATCGACACATCATAAATGAAAAAGTTTGGATAAAGAGGGAGACTTCACCTTCCAATCTCCTCGCATCACTGCGAAAGATTGAGTCGACTACCAGCTCCAAGGAGGAACTGGTATAACAAATAGTGCATTGAAGAGCCACCCTCATGTCCGATCAAGCGAAAATTTGATAAGAGGGGGGAGCAGAAGCATAGTTTGAAAAAGAAAAAAATAGTTTTAAAACCGGTTTTGGTGGGATGTAAATCTTTTTACTTATTTAAGATATAGCGTAAGTAATTTAGCACTTCAGCACTTTAAAATGGAAACCCTAGTACTGCATTCGAGAAGGAAGAAGTAACAGCAATAATGTATGAGCTGCTAATTCAGCTGAGATGAAACTAGACGAGCATAGTAATAATATGTCTTAAGGAAAAAGATCTGAACGTATGGTCCATTCTAAGCTGACGAAAAAGAGCTGAAAGAGTGCATATATCCAGTTTTTCATCTAAGCAACATATATGAGATCAATATACATTCAACAATGCGGAATACAGGATATCCTACTGATAGATTGAACGTTTTCACGAAAAAAAACGATTGTGCTTTATAACTGTGGCCTCAGATCTGCACTAGATTTCCACAGTGAGCGAAACTATGAAAAATACGTGAATTAGTCGATTATAGAGCTGATTTAGGCTTAAGTCGCTGTGCACAGCTTCGAAGGAAACTATTCTAGGCAAGCTTCATGGAACTGCATGGAAATGTAATGGATTCCGAACTCCATTCAGTATTGAAGAGATCCCATGAAATGGCAATGAATGCAGCGCAAAATTCAAAGGGACTTGCCGGCAAATTTTTGCAAAGGAGAGAGGCAAAAGCCAAAGTTTGTTTCTAGGCAGAAGTGAGTAAAGGCCGAACGAGGCCTTTGTCAAGTATGGTTCAAGGACGCATCATGCACCTTCAGATGCGTCTTTCTCATACTTATTTTATTAAAAAATCACAAATATGTCTAAAATTTTCAATAGGTACTAAATAAACAAAATTTTAATATTAGAAAAGTAAATAGAATTTCGAATCAGCTTAAATTAACCAAATAAAAATCTATGTACCTATTTAGAAATCAAAAAATTTTAACAATTCAAAAAATGCATAAAAATAAAAATAAAATTAAATAACATAAATTAAATGTTTACGTTATTAATTAAAAGAAATAAATAAACAATTTTACGCGCCAAGCAAATGCATAGTAACAACTTAAAAATATAAGCATCGCATCGTAACAGCCCCCGAGACGGTAGCCACTATAGTTTTCAAATAATGACAAATACAGTTGTACAACAATTACATACAATAACAAAAAGAAAAAAATCTTCGCAACAAATAAACACAAATGTCTGTTAATGTGTAGAAGTAGCAAATTACTGTAAAACGTAAAACAAAAATAAATAAAAGCAAATAGCAACTAATATTGTTTATTTTACAACAAAAAAAAAAAAAATAGCGCAAAAAAGACGAATTCATTTTTAATTTGAAATTTGAGCTTCTTTGCAGTGCTTTTTATGCATCATCACCAATAACAAAATGCAGCTAGCTGCTGTTGTTGCTACTGCAACTATGGCATTGCTGTTGCCGCGCAGAGTGTTAATTGATTAGGTCAGTGTATGAGTTGGCAATTTTGTTGCAGTGCGACATGTCGGATCAGAGGCAGGCAATAATGGAAGGTCACTTGGGCATTTAGCCATCAAATTTTTCATTAGCTTAGGTTTGTTTCTGGGTTGAAATTTTTGGAAAGATTTAGGATAAATATTTATATAATTATGTATTTTCGTATTTTTGTTTCATATTTCGAATTTTGTATTATGTATTTTTTATTTTTTATTTCGTGTTTTGTATTTTTTATTTCGTAATTCGTATTTTGCATTTGGCGTTTTGTATTTTGAATTTCGTGTTTTGTTTGCAATATTTTGTGTTTCGTTTTCGGTATTTTGTAAATAGTTCGTATTTTTCATTTTTCATATTTTTGTACTTTATTTTGTTTCTTGTGTTTCGTATTTGATATTCCGTGTTTAAAATTTTGTGTTTTATATTTCGTATTTTGCGTTTTGTATTTTTTATTTCTTATTTTGTATTTTTTTTAAATTTGCATTTTATATTTTTACTTCGCATTGCGTATTTTGTATTCGCGTTGAAATTTTTGGAAAGATTTAGGATAAATATTTATATAATTATGTATTTTCGTATTTTTGTTTCATATTTCGAATTTTGTATTATGTATTTATTTTTTATTTTTTATTTCGTGTTTTGTATTTTTTATTTCGAATTCGTATTTTGCATTTGGCGTTTTGTATTTTGAATTTCGTGTTTTGTTTGCAATATTTTGTGTCTCGTTTTCGGTATTTTGTAAATAGTTCGTATTTTTCATTTTTTATATTTTTGTATTTTATTTTGTTTCTTGTGTTTCGTATTTGATATTCCGTGTTTAAAATTTTGTATTTTATATTTCGTATTTTGCGTTTTGTATTTTTTATTTCTTATTTTGCATATTTTTTTAATTCGCATTTTATATTTTTACTTTGCATTGCGTATTTTGTACTCGGGATTTCAAAGTTTGTATCTTGTATTAGGTGTTTTTTATTTTGTTTTGTATTTCGTATTTTGCATTTCTATTTTTTATGTAGTATTTTTTGTTTCGTGCCTTATATTTAGTTTTTCGTATTTGGTATTTGTATTTATTTTATTTAAATGTACGTATTGGGTAGGTGGTTAAAGGTTTAATTTCCATGTAACTAAATTTTTAAAATTTAAGGTGTCTGGATAAAAAATAAAAAAATATTAAACAAAGTTTAATGAAATGAAAAAAAATGTTAAAATTGCCTAATAATAAAATACAAAAAAAAAAATAAATAAATGAATGAAAAACTAGTGCACCTTCAATTACAAAACCGCAAAGTAGTGGCACTTGACTCAAATTACAGCGCATGCGCAATACCGCCCAATACTTCGTGTGCGTCTGCACTAGGGTGGACTAAAAATGCTTGTGAAAAAAGTAGAGATCGAATATGACTGTTCTCACCTCCCTAAGATTTTTCCATATAAAAAATATATATACCACTTTTTTGAAATTAAAAGAATTTCGTGGAAATGGTATAGAATTTTTGAAAATTAATGTTTTTCGATTGGAAAACTCTGTTTCTCTTCAGGAGATGTCCACTAACGTTTCTTTTTACAATTTTATAATACTAGTGACTTTTTATGGGGTTTTTTTGGGGTTTTTGGCGGACCTACAAAAAAAATGATAATTTAAAATTTTTTAAATAACCAATTGGGTATTATGATCGAAGGTTTCCTGAAGAGAAACAGAGTTTCCATATCGGAAAATTTGAATCTTCAAGAAATTTATACCATTTCTACGAAAAAATGGGGGTTTTCCCTCATATAAAATATGTGGAAAACTTTGGGCGCTTTGAGCGACCCCTAAATATTTTGTTTTATTACAAAATAAACATATATGGGGGTGAGAGCATCAAAATTCCGTATTTACAATTTTTTTCGACCACCCTAGTGTGAATGCCACCAGGTGCGTGATTGTGCACAATTTCCTAATTTGCGTGTATTAGTGCGTGTACGCCTATAAATACGCTAAGCGCATCTTCACTACACTTTATGGCCATTTAATTGCTTATTAGTTGATTTACAACGCACAAAAATGGAGCCTAATAAAAACATTGAAAATTTTACGAAAAAAAATAGTCGCCGTTAAACTGGCAATCAAAATGAAATGTCGACTGACGGAATGTTGGCTGTATGGAGAGCAGTTGCCGTTGCAAGTGACCGCTACAATGTAACTAATTGGAGTTTTTTTTTCTTTTTAATTTCAGTAATTTAATGCCCATAGGTAGCTGCCACTTTTGCACTGGCATTAAACTTTGTCGTTGTCATTACCGGTTTTATTACGATTTCATGTGTAGCATTGCAATGTTAATGGTTGCTATTTTGACCTTTAATTTCCTATTTGCTTAGCCAATGAATATGTGCTAAGTTGATTGTGTTTTAATTCAGGAGCTTAAAAGTATTTTTATGGTGTAAGCACAAGTATGTTTAAACAAAGGTTTTGAATAATTTGTATACCCAAGCGAAATGGCTATAAAACTTGGAGCTGCATAATTATCTCAGAATCTGTAGAATCTTCTATTTATGCCTTTCAATTGAACCTGTATTGATTATAAAATGGTTATATGATTAAATAGAACTGAAGTTTAATTGAGCAACGATTAAAATCAAGGCCATACCCGTCCGCTCTAGTGACAGCATTATCAGCACTGAAGAGTCGCAGTCGTCTTGAAATTTGCCGTCGGCCATGTTAGCGAGCTTACGTGGTCTCAAGGAAGATATCTCCCAACGAGCCGAGATGCATGGCTAATACAACTTCTCAATCTCAAATCTATTAGTTAAGTATACTTCACATACAGAAACGACTGTTAGGGTGGCGGAGGGGTTTTGGATTGCCGATATCGCCGGAGTTTTCCAACCTATCCGACGAAATGAAGAATGTAGCTCACCTGACGAAATGAAGAATACAGATAAGAAAAATCTGTGAAGGCACCTTCAAAACTTTATTCGGATATCCAGCTTGAACTTACAGATAAAATAATACCACTACTATATGATGGGTTCAGCGAAAATGCCCTAGTACAAAAAGACCTTAGGAAATAGGAACCTTGGGCCATAAAAGATCGTGTTTTTATATTGAATAATAAGTCGCAGAAAAGCATATACCTAGCTACCAAGGTCTTGGGTAATGCTAAATGACCAAATGCCTGAACGGTAGGCAGTGCGCCTGTTGTCCATGCTAGGGGCGGCACTCAACCACGTTTTTATTTCTGTCAGTTACGATTGAGAGCATTTATTTTTGTGGAGGCGGTGAGAGATACAAAAGAAACCACCCAAGCAGGAGGTGTTTATGGCCAATGGAGTGCAGGAAGAAGTGTAAGTAAGTTACGATGAAAGGAGTTGGATTTCAAGTACCGCGGGAGTCAATAGGAAGGGAATGGGGGTTGCCTTTAAGCTCACTTTGGGCAGGAAAACCTCAAACAGAGGACTGGTATGTTGGTGACATCGTACCTCAGCTTTGAGGCTGAAAAATCAGCATAGAATTCCAAAAACCGGAAGACATAAGCTCCTATGCATATAGCTTGTTACTTAAAGATTCTCACCAGCCATCAACGTCTGCGAAGGCTTGATTGCGGAAGAAAGAAAAAAGCGAAGTAAGCCGGGCTCGGAGAATCAGGCATAGCTACAGAAAATTCAAATTTTTGTTTATAATAACGCATCGATTTACATACATAAGCCCAACCGTTGACAAGATTAATACTAGAGTCATGCTGCCTCTGCTCTAAAAGTACTATTTTTATAGCAGATGAAAAGTTTCCTTAATATTGAAGAGCCAATAATCCGTTGCTACATGCCGGAAGTAGAATAAAGATTTTGAATTGCTCTTTAAAAAATGTTTACAAAACTAATAGAGCAAATGGTAATGAATTGACACCTATTTGCATGAAGTACGTACGTTTTCAAGCATAATTATGAACATCACTTCATGAAAGAGTAGCAGATTACTTTGAGCTTTTGGAACCTCTAAAAAAAAAAAACGATAAAAGCAGCTACAAATTAAACTATTTCGTTCTATAGTTTTGCGAATTGCTTTAAACACTCGATTAATTGGTTCTCCTTTTTCTTGTACCTTTTAATTGTTACTATTATTTTGTATTTTACATGATCAACATTACTCGCTTATTAGCCACAGTTCCGCCAACAATTGCCGACAATGTCGGGCATGAACCCCCGGCGGAGAAGCAAATGATCGATTGCGAAGAAACAAAGAACTTAAGGTACAAACTTGAATGTCAGTGAAGCGAATGTCTGTAACATGCTAGAAGTGAGTGAATGACTGTGTGCACGAGTGACCTTGACAATAAGAGCACTTTTTTGAAGTAAAAAAAAAAACAAAAAAAAAAATTACACGAAAAAGAGCAGCGCATACGTGAGGGCAGATAGGCTAGTTATGATGATGCTGATGATGACGACGATGCCGCTGGTGAGGTGCAGCAAATGTCAAATATTTAAGTGGCAAAATAATTATTTAATTTTTAAGCATTTTTTGAACAAAAAAAAATTATAAATAAACGATATTTTTGTTACCCATTTTCATAATCACTTTTCAAAATCAACTTCATACTTTAATAGCAAAATTGCTTAGTGACAAGTGGTTACAGTTGCACGAGACAAAAAAAATTTAAAAAATTAAAAACAAAACATAGAAAAAAATCTTAAAAACAGTAAACAGAACATACAAAGTGTACATGGGTGCGCAGTGGAAATAATAAAACAAAATCATGCCATGCCATACCACACACGTGTACATTAGGCATATAACTTTTTTTTGAAATTAATTATTCATAACAGTTCAGTGAGTATACGGAATGATCAAAAACCAAGGAAAATAATGGTTTGGTGAAATTTGGTAGAAAAAGTTAATGCCTACCGAATTATGACTGCGATCTAAAGTGCTTTCTAAAATAATTTTATTTTTTTTGATTCGGTCGAATTGGAATTTCGCATATACGCAAAAATAAATAGGGACGCGACATTTTAACAAATTTTGCTTATTTCTTATGTTTATTTAATTTATAATTTTTTTCTGAAAACTACTCTAAAGTTTAAATTTTTTATCCAATTTTTTTTCGAGTAAGTAGTTTTAATTCCCATTGAATTCTAGTATACCTAAGCGTAAGTTTAAAGTTGCTGAAAAATCGCGTGGATTTTCGCTAATTTTTTTCTGATTGTATTACGAATTTTTTCCATACAAAAAATTTCCAAAAATCCACGCGCTTTTTTAGCAACTTAAAACTTATACATTGTTGTACCAGAATTTATTGGGCTATAAAATTGCTTACTCAGAATAGTCTGATAAAAAAGTTGAAAGTTTAAATGCAATGCCAAGTTTGAAATATGAATTTATAAAGTTTTTGTTAGATAATGACCTATACCTTTAGACAAAAATTATAAATATTTATTAAATAAAAAAAAAATAAATTTTGGCAAAATTTGTTAAAGTGTCGCGGCCACATGTGTTTGTCCACCACTGTAAGCATCAGCCCTCAAGAATAATGAAAAACTCATATAAAATAACGTCCAAGAAATGGAAAAGAAATTTTCTTCTATTAAATTTTCTGAAATATTCGTATAATTTTTGCGTCCAAGAAAGTTTACGGCAATAGCAAGGTACCCTTTCAAGAAACAGAAATAATGAAAAAATATTTCTTCAGATTTTTTTTGGGAGCTGTGCACTAATTATGGAATTTTTATATGAAAAAATGAAAAAGCATATCGTTAATTAAGCGCGAAAAGGTTTCAAGTGCATACATACACATGTAATTTTTTTTTTGGAAAATTTTAATTCTTACATAATAACCATACACCAGTCACAAAGACCGGTCCAAGAAGTCACAATATGAAATATTTTTTAATATTTCTATGAAGATTCTATTAGACTAATTTTTAGCGAGAACAAAAACGTATAGTAAATATTTTTACACACAAAAAAATCTGGCTAAAATTCGTCTTTGAGTGCAAAATAGAGGGATTTTCAGTGTCCAACCAGCCATATTCATTCAAATAATAGTTACAAGGAATTTTGCTCTTTGCTAAAAAATATATTTCGCCTTTGGCGACATAGTTATAATTCACAGTTGATCACATTCTGGAGTCTAATGTCCCACCGCTCACAAATATAAATCAGTTTTTTCACTCGGAGTTCAGTGCGCGTACTTTTTGTACCAAATTTTGATACAAACATTAGTTTTGTTGGATTTTCATCATTCCTCTTCCTCTCCTGCTAGGAACATTTAATTAAAAACATTTAAAAAAGTCATATGCCTAATGTAGGTACATATGTTCATTACTAGCGTTGTTATGTGAATCTGATTCCAAGAGTGAGCGCAATTTGTTACTCTGCTTGCAATTGGCAACATTGAACTTTTTAATAACTAAAGCATATACGCTGTTGTTGTTGTATTGTTTTTGTTGTTATTGCTGCTGTTGCTTCTACCACTATTTTAATGGCGAACGACGTTGATGGTGGCTGCTCTTGTTGTTGTTGCCGCTTCTGTCACAAATTGGTTTACCATTATCTCGTAAAAATCGATATGACTCGCTGTGTGTGGAGGGCAAAGTGGCAGGGCAAACGTGCCACATACATATCTACTCTTGTTAAACTGTTATATATTTCATATGAATTTATATTTGTTTATATACAAGTGTATGCATTTGCGTATGTGTCTATAATAGAATGCGGACTTAAAAAATAAAAATAAAAATAAAAATAAAAATAAAAACATTTATTGCTTTTGGCAAGAAAGAACTATAAAAAATATGTTAACTGCAAAAGAACACAAAAAAATTAAAATGAAGTATAAAAAGGGGCACAGCAACAACAATTTCCACTCCTACAAATTCAATACACGATTTAACATCAATGTTACGCTAGTTAGGCTGCATATGCTGTATATATGTAACTACAAGTTCGCGGAATTGGTTACTTCATGCTCGTATACACATGTAAAATATGCAATGTATGTGATACCTGCAGAGTTTTGTTTAAGAATTTCTTAAATAAAATAAGTGTTTACATCTAATTTATATGTATTTATATCTGACGAAGGACAGCTCTTGCCAACAAGTGCTATTTTGGACTGAGTAATTGAGCAATTAAGAAGTAAAGTTCTCTGTAGACGACCGAAGGTCTTGCAGCATGGCCTTTCTATTCCTATGAGGCGGTCCGTGGAATGCTCGAGATGCTGAAGATGTAAGACCCTTTACAGATTTGGAGCGATGCATCGCGATGAGCTCTAATATACAGCGGCCATATCGTACGAATTGTTGCAGATGCTCCAGCCCTGAAAGTATTCGATGCGGCATCCGCTAGTGGTAGCTGAGGAAGAGGAATGCTGCCTCAGAGTTAGAAAGATCAGGTGAAGAGGGACTTGAATTCACATGGAATTTTCAATTGGCGTTAGTTGGCCCAGAAGAGAAACGACTGACGTGCTATGTTGAGCTCGTCTCTCTCTCTCTCTTGTACACTTTCAACAATTTTAATCATAAGCGTTCAGACTTCATATTAGCTATTCGCTCTATTACTGTCTACGCAATTTTGGCCGAATCCAGTCGTTCATCATGAGAGTCGTTCATCTTTCGTGGCAACTTTTAGACCAGAGTATGCGTATCTGTTCGTACGACATCAGCTAGAATCTCGGGCTCTCCACCCTCACCTAAGTATTTGGGTTTAGCTCCACTCTTCAGCTCTCTATTTCGAACCCACTTAGCTCGAGTTGCGTCCGTTTGCAGGGTGACGATATTACTTTTGGCAACATATTATTTTTTCCCCTTAGCTCTTTTGCACCCGGACTAGCAGAAATCTATTTACTTCTTCGGTGGTTCTAGAGCTTGAGTTGAAAATGCGGTCTTTCTGTTCGCAAATATGCTGGGTTTTGTCAGTGCGCAGATGTGAGAGTGCAGTGGCGAAGATTTCCTTACGCGGTAAGATGTACCTTTACTCCTGCACATCATCCTGTCATCAACCAGCACGAAAGAGACGCCTTTTGCATTAAAATTATAGATACTATACTTGAGTACCCTAATTGGAAAATTCTTCGACGTTCGAAACTATGCATTCTAGTCCGAGGCTCGTAAGATTTGTGGAATACATTTTTCGTACAAAGTGACAACCCCAGCACTAACCAGATGCAGAGTTCAGTTTATAGATAATACATTTTACGTAGACACTGCACCTTATGAAGGATAAACAACCGCTTTCTCTTAGACAGACAACCGTTAGCGAGCAGCCGCTGCAGAGTATGTACAGTGTAACCTTGGTTGGTTGGTAGCAACGCTCTCGCAGGACCCAAGTAGCGCTGTAGACACCATTTTGTACTCTTAAATGGAATACCTCACAGGGACCTGACTATTTCTGCCTTCATTTCTGTTGTGGATTAAGGCGCCATATGGGTTGGTTGCCGCATCTCAAATCTGGATTGCTCACGTTGGCCAGAGTGAGCCAACGTGGACGGAAGAGTAGGAGTGGAATATGGTAGGAAATTTTGCCCCATATTAAGAAGTCCCTAAATACCCCATTACACTCCTTGCCAAAATTCTCACTCATTGTAATTGAGGAATATTGAATAACAACGACTGACGCAGTTTGGCACTCTGCATTCATTAATGAGGAGGTATCAAAATCCTAACATGTGCTTTTCTACGGTTACAGATCCGGCTTTCTCATTGTAAATATTTAAGCTTATAGGTCGACCTACGTAGGTGCCAGGACCGCCTCGGTTAGACGTCTGAATCTATCGGGGATCCTCTCAGTTTATCTACTAGTTCTAGATTACCTCTCATATGTACCAACTATTTAGAAATTGGGCCAGTGGGTGCCCACGTGCAGAGTCAAGCAAGGGGAAAGTTTCAGCTAAAGAAGGTTCTGAGTCATAAGTGGAGACAGGAATAGCACCATCAACTTTTTTTGCGGACATATGTATCTTTTAATGCCACCCAAATAGGTAGAAATCGAGCGGGTAGTTCTTACTCAGACTGCCGGTAAAGGTGAAAGGCTAACTTGCCTCGAAGCAGAATCAGTTGTAGTTGACTGGGGAAATCACTTGCTGGCGCCTCAACTCATAGTTTCATGGATTTTCAAATACTCTGACCATACCTAATTTGAAAATATTTCGCTACCTATTGCTTTCAATGAATAAATTGTATTTAATTTATAGCTACGACCTTTACTTTCACCAACTTTTCAGTCGTAACATTTCATTTCCCCACCTCTAGTTACTATCTTTTCTGCGCCCACAGCCTATAGACAACTATGCTTCATTCAATTTAAGAAACTTTGCATAAGTATTTGCGCCAACCATACAAAGAGAGAGTCTGAACAGTCAGAAAGTAGCCACAAATCAAAGATAAACATAAAAGATGTCTTGACATTGCGTTAGGCGAAAATTCCACCCGCATACACCGTGGCAAGTTAAGTTTATGACTATCGCTCTTTTCCTCTTGGACTGGCTATTCACAAGGCGACTACTTCTTTGCAAGCTTTTAATATCAACTATTCACATTTCGCAATCAATACACAAAGCTTTATCAAGAAGAAAGAACTTATTTTCATTCGTTTTGTTTGCAGTTGAAGTTTATCAAAGACGATAGCCACTTCATTGAATAAGTAGCCAAGAAAAGGGAAAATTAAAATTCTGAATTCCACATGAAATGAAGTTGCGACGCTAAAAAAAAAATAAAAAATAAAAATTCAGATACATAAATTTGTATTAAATAAGTAAGTAGATACGGAGTACAAGTTTGTGAAAAAATATGCAAGCTTTGGTGAGTTAAATAACCGCAGAAAAAACTTTTGCTATTTGGTGTGCATTTCTGTTACAACTCCATGCGCGCCAACGCTTACTACCTTTGCGACGTTCTTTCACTTTCTTTGTATGGAATTTCTTTTTCTTCTTGCCCTGCTCCTTAACTCCTTTTTTTTGGATTTGCGCTTTTAGCTTTTCATTGGACCTTTGCATTAGCATAACCGCAAAAGAACTCAAATATGAAAAAAAATTTTAAAAGTCTTTCGAACAACAAAGCGCATATGAAAGAGAAATGTAGATTTATTTTATAAAATATCCGTCTGCTGATTGTGATTGTGGCTAACATATTTACTCGTCTTCAGCTGATTAAAATTAATATATTGTTGGGTTTTTATTTGAGCTCAGCTGAGTATAACAGCGGGATATCTTCTGGGAGGTTCGGCAAATTGTATTTCGTTAATAATATATTATTTAAGTACCTGTTATGAGTGTATGCGAATGCGATTATATTCGCACATATTTACCGATTAATCACATTTACTTCGCTCTCCAGCAAATGGATTTTAATATTTTTTTCCATTCCCTTGGAGTTAGTCGAAGCATATAAAGGCATGTCGATTATTAAAGAAAACAATTTAACAACATTGAAGGCAGCGATATTTTACACTGTCCAATTTTAAATTGATGATCTGCAAATTCGCTTTCAAGGTGAAGTGATGTGTTAATTTTTCATAATTTTACACTCATATTTTTTTTATTGAATTTTTTAAATGCCGCACTAATAGAAACTTGCATTCATTAAACGAAGATCACACGATTTGTACATTTTTGGCAGTCACAGAGTGGTGTTGTTTGGAAATTTAAGTTCAGCTCAATAAAATAATTTTCTAACAACACCACTCTGTACCTGCCAAAATGTACAAATATATACAAATGTACAAATCGTGTGATCCCTGCTTAAGGATTTTGTTAAGAAATAAAGTATATTTTTTATAAAAAATATATTAAAATTAAATAACCGTAAAATAGATTGTTAAACTTGTTAATATATGGCGCACTTATAAATTTGGCACGGGATGTATTAACTGTTCAGTCCTTCATATCAATTGATTCTACAACATCTCGCCCTTTGGACGAAGTGTCTAAAGATTTTTTTTTTTTATAAGCGGTTTGAGTGCACCTATGAGAGTTGCAGCCTCTCGATATCGAAATCGGGACAGGCGACTTCAATGTCAGGGTGGAAAAGGAAGACATATTTGGTCCCACCGTTGGAAAATTCAGCCCCCACGATGAAACATCTAATGAGGAAATGACGCTCATAGCCCCACACATTGTAATCTGTAGTCCTACAGTCTAGCATTAAAGTACATACGCATAAATGAAGCGTAATGGCTCTTTCCATGTTGTAGTGGGCCTCTAAGATCCAAGGAGAAAATTCTTGCAGTCCAGATACGCTGCCACCTCTGTGCACCAAAAAACGTCCGATCAGCAATGCAAGGAATATTTGACATATATTTTTTACATCTACTCTGAGACACACACACAGAAGAAATAGTTTGATTTCAGGGCGCCCGAAAGAACAACTGGTACAATGAGTGTATTGTTAAAGAACTCATGTGGTCGTTACTAAACACGTCGCTGCTAAAAGTCTCATGCCTAATATTTGCAAAGGCGGGGAAGTGCCACAAAAAGGGTTCCGCGGTACCATCCTCTTCTAGGTAGGCAGGGCAAATGGAGCTTTCATGTATGCCTATCACAGTCAGATTTTTATGGCACGAGAGAAGGAAGAGACCAGTTAATCGCTCATAAGTTGTCTGCAGTCCCATATATTCAATGAAGACAAATACCAAGCAAGACCCTATGGGATTGAGGGCAAAATGAACCTCTCTCGAAGTCTGGCAGTCATTGCTGAGCCAAATATTCACCCAGTTTGTAATGGTAGCTCCGATGGCCCAAGGTGGGAGTGCTTTAACTGGTTGGGTGAGATGTTTTATTACCATGTACTCCAGATTGACCTAGCACCGAGAGTAAAGTAAGTTCGATTTGTTCTCTAGCAAACTACAGGCGGGACTTGCATTTCCTTGAGTGTGTCTTAGCTGTCACTACAGATATGTAAACTCCTCCTTTTCACGTATTTTTTCACAAGGCAGTTCATGACCTTGAGGATTGGAAATATCGTTACCTTCGATATAGACACCATATCCTTTTCCTTCGCCAGTTTTGGAGCCATCAGCTAAGATTCTACAATGTGTAAAAACGGGCTCCGTACTAGCGTTAAACTAGCATTCAGCTTTAGGTAAATAAATATTCCAGCATTTCTTTAGCAAAGATAATGATGGCTAACTATTCTGTGACATTGAAAGGCATTCAAGTCTAACTCTCTGCCTCCATAAATTTCCACCTCACTCCACACTGTAACATACCAGCGCCCATTTTTTAAAGTCCACAAGGGGTCTTAACGGCCTCTCGTCTTTACAGATATTAAATGGCGGTAGGTTTTGAAGTAAATACAGAGCAGCGGTAGGTGTTGTATGAAAAGTTCTCGTACAACCGGCTGATTATGGGTCTTCTTAAAGAGGTGCAAAGCCACGTTCTAGAATAGGTTAGGTTGATGTGGCAGTTAGTTCAACTCACTGAAAACTTCCAGGTCCATTGTGACTGTTCTATATAGAAACACTTTGAAGCTCCTATAAAGCGTAGCATTAGTTTTATTCCTACACCGGATAGTTCCGTAAGTGAGCTAAAAAGTGCCTGTCTAAAATCCCGCTCTACTCTTAGCTAAAGCTGGGCAGCTACAGGCTAGGTACAGCTTCTGCAATATTAATGGGAAAATATTCCTAATTTCGCAGCGTGTCTACTAATTAGCCAACGATCGGTTACACAGACCATGACCTTCCAATGTCCTCTTTTGGGAGGCTGTACAGTTCTTCTGTTTATTTCCTATCAATTTACGACCATATTAGCCTACCTGTTCTGCTAGTGCCCTCATCTAACAGTGACCTATTGAGCTCTTGGATAATGATATTTCTAATCATTAATTTGCAGGTTACCATGGGTATTCAAATTTAACCTCTGCTTTCACACAGTGGAACTAGTCAACCTTCCATCATCCTCATCGGAATTGCAATTTCTTGTAATATTTCTATGTCCAAGGTCCATTTCAGGCAGACCTTGAAGACGATGCTAATTTAATTTAGGGCTGACAGACATTCTGAGACAGCTTTAATCCGTTCACTGATTTGATGGCCGCCTGGCTATTCGAGAAAATATTTATCGTAGTCTTTGTTGCGACATGTGTACTAAGCTGCAGAGCCACCTCCTTTATAGCTAGAACTTCTGTCTGATAAACGCTGCAGTAGTCTGGAATTCGGACGGATAATTCTAGCCCTAGTTCCTCAAAGCTTGGATCCATTCTAGTAGACATTTAGTTCCCTCTTCTCCATGATCTTGGTGTTTGCCACTAACTTCATGACTAGATGTTCGTCTTAAAGAGCCTGTCGAAGGTGGGTTTAGGGGCAGTGTGGGAATTATAGAGGTGTAGCCAAACTGCCGATCCTTACATAGCGCCATACTTTTTAGTCTAAGCGCCGAGGTGGCGGCCACGTGTTTTCTGCCGCTCGTTTTACCAACGGCCTATTTAGATTCCTGGAACGTTGTTAAGATATTTTGGAGGTCATTTATTCAACATGATACTTCTATAAAAGTTTACTATCAAGGATTTCACACAAGCACTTACTTTGTAAGAAATCTGAATGCATTTCCACCCTGGTTGAATGGAAACATCACTGGACCTAGTAGAGAAGATAATCCCGAGTCTGAAGCTCCGACAATGAAATAGTGAAATGGTGAAGCTGACAGCCTGCCCGCTGAGTTATTCAAGTGCGTCGGCGTGGAGAGGTTAAGATGTAGGCATCAACCCTTTTACAGAATATGGTCAGATGAACGCCAATTTCTGTCAACTGGAAAATTGTCTATAAAATCGGCTCGCGTAAAGGTAGCTTAAGTGAGCGTATTGTGTACAAGACTAAAGCCACTGCCTATGAAATGATTGGGACTTAAAAGTTTAGATTAAGATCCGGTAAATCCACCATAGGCTAGACATCAACTAAATATACGTCAAATATGAGATCAATTCCTTTGGTCACTTTGCCATATACTCAAACCTGCGCAAACCATTTCTGTTTGTTGTACCCCCTTGCAAAGTATCACTTCCATAGGTCAGAAAAAAGTATCACATCCACCGGTCAAAAAGTCGCAAAATACATTTGTTATTGAACTTACGAATTTTCTGTAATTCTCACATCATTGCTGCAAAGCCACTCGTATATTTTCTCTATAACGCCAATAGCCTGCGAACTAAAAACTTCATAAAGGCAAGCATGCTTATAGGCGCATATACCGCGAAAAAAAAATTGCGCGCATCCTTACTTTATGACCAGCAAGCTGTGGCAATGTGCAAGTCAAAAGTTTTTGGCAAACTTTGTTTGACGACCTCCCAAAAAAAAACAGAGACGAAAAACCCAGAAAAGAATGACCACAAAATAAAAGCAGCCAATTTCGGCTAGCACTCAACACGCCCCTCTCCACGCAAAAGAAAAAATCTTAACTAGCAGTAGTAAGCAATTAAAAAGTGCTCATCACGACAGTGGGTGTGGCAGCAAGTGACCAGAAAAATATGAAATCAAAAAATGGAAATAAAATTTCTTGAAAAATTTTCGATAATGTGCAAAAGTTGCTTAAAGTTATCGCTAAACTTAAATGGGATTTTATTATCGCTGAGCAGACGCTGTATTAGTTAGTTCGTAAATATGAGGCGGCCGGGCCAAATGAGATAGCAAGCGTAAGAGGCGTGCGTGCATGTGTAGCTTAGCTGTGGTGTGTGCCATTGTCGTTTGGCTAATATTTTTCGTGGCCGGAAAAGTTTTTCACTGTTTTCTTGGCGCTGATATCAGCGGAAGCGTCACTTGCCATAGCTAAATACATTTTTCTTTTTTAGTCAAACGAAAGCAAGAAAAAAAGTATTCCTGTATGCTTTCAAGTAGTATTGGCTAGAAATAAGCATAGCGCTGTAGGAGCAGCAGCCGCAGCTGCGGCAATAGACGAAAGATGTTCGAAAAAGGGCACTTTTGAAAATAAATCCGGGCGTGTCGCTTTTAACGCTGACACTTGCATGCTCTGCTTAGATTCACAATCCCTCTGTTAAGCCGCAGTCATCATGCTCGCTCTTACTCTTTCGTACTTTTACCCTTCACGCTGCTATCTCGTTTGCTTTCTCGCTCCTGCTCATATCTTGGCGATTAGTATCATTTCTCATTTTGTTAAGCAGTTGGAACACATTCGTTGCATACTTTGCGGTGGCTCATATTTTGCTCTTTAGGTTTGGGAACTTTATAGCATTTTTGGATGCTTCTTTTTATTCTCTCATGCTCTCTTTTTTTTAGTAAATTTGAGTTTTGTATCCCTACCATTTATTTTTTTTTACTACAAATTGCCTGCCAACTTGGCACTTTTCACCGCTAATGATGCAATTTCCTTTGGGCTTGTCCTTCACTATTTGGCTTTGTGCCTGTTTGCTGTCCGATGCATGAATTGGAACGCATAAGCCTGTGGCTATCAATGTTTTAATGGCATTTCGATGTAAGAGTTAGAAAGGTTGTTTATGATTTATAAATTTACATAAAACTAAATTATAAATAATTTTGTAGTAGAGTAGCGCACTGAACTCGGATAGGTTTAGGCAGTGGCTAAGCCCATGGATTATGAAAAGATTAGATTAGATTAGCATATGTTACTCCTCGCGCCGCTGGGCTGTCTTTCAGCTAGGTAAAGTAATTAAGTTGCATACTTTCGGGCACTTGATATATTAATGCTTTTTTAATTCTATAGAATAGTAGTAGTAGTAGTAGTAGTAGAAAATAATCCCTAACGTTAGCAACAACACTAGCTACGTAATTAGTCTATTTGAGATCTTATTAATCAGTCAAGTGAATCCAATCCAACCTTGTCTAAATTGAAACCCAGCCTACATCTAAACAAAATGTACACAGTGAATCGTTCATGAAGCCTAAGGTGACCATATGCCATCCCTATGGATTATGCCACGTAATCAGTCCTATTAGGATCGTAGCTCATTCCTTCTTCTTGGCTGAGAAGAAACTTTGCTACTAGCTTGTCAAGCCTTTTCAGGAAACACTTGATTGTTTTGCAGGTCTCACTACCACACCAACAGCTCTAAAGAGTTTTATGTATGAGATCCTTGATGTACCAAGTCATTTTCCTAAAATTGGCTACGGTCTAGTTGGACGCTCCAAAGAACTATAGTTCGCCAATTCATCAGCCAGTTCGTTGCCTTGAACATCATAGAACGCTTCGTTAAGATAACACGTCGGTTTCACCATATAACGGAGCCACGAACTCACAAGGGTGGCATCCCCATCGGCCAGACTGAACTACGGAAGCTGATGTGTTACAAAGTGGGTGGCAACTACCGCAATAAAATATACAACGGAAGCGATCTAATAAGGAATTTAGAGAAAATAAATGTAATATATAGATCTATATTTTTTCTTTCGATTAACAACGCAGCATAATTACATATTTACCATTTAGAATTTCAATAGCAAATACTACACCTGAGTGCATTACGTAGAGTCACTGCTGTAACTAATACAACCAAAGGTCCCCATTCTACCTGCGCCACCTGTTTCAACGAAAACTTATTATTGACATTTGCGTCGTGTTTACCAATGTAAAATAGTTGCCACGTAAACAAAATAAAAAAGTGCAATGCCCAAAAATTCACGCTCGTGGAATTCAAAAGCCAAATTACAAAAAAAAATGTGAGGCAAAAAAAGTTTAGAATAAATAGGCAAATATAAAACTAAATTATAAAAATAAAACCAAGCCAAATCAAATGGAATTAGTTAGTACAAACAAATGTCATTAAACTACATTTTTGGCTACTTTTTTTTGGCGCCGTTCTGCCAGCATTTCGGCGCTCGCTCCGCGCCTTACCGTACCCAACTTCGTCACAGAGCAGCAGCGCGCAGTTACTCGTATTAACCTAAATTCTTGGCANTGCAATATGCCGCTATTTGTGTTGTGTATTGTAAAATTGTTGTTGCTGCTGCTGAGGTTATTTACATTTGGATTGGAAGAAGAATTGCAAGAATTGTTGCACGCGATTTGTGGCCGTGTAATCACCTGTCGTCATTGCTAATGTTTTTTTTTACCTAAATGTTGTTGTGACTGGTTGCAAGTCGTTGTTGTTAATACATTCTGTTGCAAGTGTTGATTCTAAAGCGCGTTTGTGCGCAGCTTTGTTGTTGGTGCTTTTGTTTGTGTTATTGCTTGTTATGGCGTGTTTTAAAATAGCGGCAATAAGCACAGCAGCAACCTCAACAACAAAAGCAACAAAAAGAACAACAATACAATTATAAAACTTGCGATAACCTGTACGGCAACAACAAATCGGTTAAGAGAGCAATCAGCGACAGAACAATTGCAACGGCAATGTCGACAGATGCTGCAACAACAAAAAAAATTTCAACAAACAAGTGCAACAAAATATTTTATGTGAAAGAAGAAGCAGCCACTGAGGCAGCGTCAGCAGCAGAGGGAACGACAGCGGCGCTGCTACCAGCGCAG